>NC_072455.1:1193919-1475249 GCF_027596085.1 Anoplopoma fimbria | reverse complement strand
TCAGCTGGTTCTGTGATCCTGGAGGTTCCTGCCCGTCCAGTGGTGGAGGGAGGCGACGTGATTCTACATTGTAAGGAGAAGACTCAGTCAAAACACATTGCTGATTTCTACAAAGACGGCTCTCACCTCGGGACACAGTATGAAAACCACCTGATCATCCGGAACGCTTCCAAGTCTGATGAAGGACTCTACAGGTGCAGCATCTCTGGAGCTGGAGAATCACCACAGAGCTGGCTGGCTGTTTCTGACCTGAGTGAAGGTGATTCATGCTTTGATGTGTTTGGATGTTGTGTTTCTCTTTAGGTTCTAGACGGATGATATAAACATGTTTAATATCTCTCTTTCCAGCAGCAGAAGAGGAGACTGGTCCTCCCCACTCCCCCACTCTCCTGTCCCTGCTCTGGGTTGTTTTGTTAGTGGTTCTACCCACGTTGGTGGTAGAAATACTCCTCTGTAGGAAAGACAGAGGTAAACACAACAAAATGACGCTGATTTGTCACCATCTCGACACCAAGTGGTCGCTTCACAGCCAGACTCCCGTCAGTGTGAGGTTGAGGCAACATAAGAGCTTTTGGTCACGGTTAGGAAAAGATCTTGGTTTTGGTTGAAGGCTGTTATGTGTCATGCAGTTTGTTATAAAGGCCTTGTATGTTACTTACTTGTACATCACAATATATGTAACTATAGAGCCAGTGAAAGCCAGCGTCTTCAGAATGAATCCCATTGGAAAGGCCAGAGCTGTGTTTGAGCTTGTTTTCTACCTGTTTTTAGCCAAGCTGGTTATTTACATTACACACTTTAGCCCGAGGTAAAGGATAAATTACCATGACATTTGGTACAGACATTCGTGGTCTCCAGAAGATGAATCCCACTGACGTAAACACCAGCAGGTCAAACTCTGGACGCATCCAATAATTCGTAAAACCTTTTAAAGTAAAAAATAATTTAATAATTGAAAATAAATGACTTATTATGAATTAGTTTTTAACTTCGACAGCCAACATCTTCCTTATTGCAACAGTGGTTATTCATGTGTTATTTAGGAAGTGTCACATTAGTGTTTGTGGTGATACATTTTGGCCCCGCTGTAAAACTAGCAACATTAATGAATTGGTTAAATAATCAACAAGAACAAAAAAGTGTTGAAAAATCAAAAAACGACCTAAACAAGCAGCTTTAAATCCCCGAAATGCTGCGTAAAATGTTTAAGGATGAAGACATATTGAATAGTGAATCAGTAAAATACGTTTCTTTGTTTCCCAAACAGAGCCAGAGGTGTCGGCAGCAGGTACCAAACCAGGTCCACCAGAGGAGAGAGTCTATTCTACAGTCCACTATAGGTGAGATACTGAAAGGCTGTTTGTGTGCTTCCACTCAACCAAGTAACAAGCACAGGGGTTAGCAGAGCACTTTTAGACAACGCAGAAAGAAGTGCTACAGCAGAAAAAGCTTCACGGTGAAGTTGAGTGAAGCCGGGAATCAGTTATTAGAGAGTTTAACTAAAGATGCATTACAGCTATATCCCATAAACCATGACACAACTGTCTTTGGAGAGAAGTCAAGAAGACCTTTTCCATTTTCCCTTTTTCAGGAATCTCCATTTTGTGTGTTTTACAGGCTGAGACACCTGAATGAAGGACAGAAGAGATGATCTGTTCAAAGCTTCTGTGTGTTAGTTAGGAAGTCCTACTGTCTCACTCCATGATGTTACAGTTGCTCAGCGTATTTAAAATGTCTGATACATCATTTTAAATCTGTAAAAACATTTTTGAAAATAGGGAAAATGTAAAAACATTCTATTTTCTACATTTTAAATGTCCTGCACAGCATGTAGTTTTCTTTCCATTATCAGATGGGTATTTTTAACCATAAAACTTTTTTATTTTGTCATGGTCATCCTAAAAATCTTTGAGCTGGACGTCCATTGAAAGAAAGTAATGACCAAAGATTAGAAATGTAATTGTTGTCTGAATAATGTTCCCAGAGCAGCAGTTTGGTTAAGTTATTGTTTTGTAATTAATCAACTTTTCCACCTCAGATAAAAAAGCATTGAATCTTTTTTTGTGATTTGAAGACTTTTTAATCGAATTTCTGGTGTTTATTTATGCTGAAATTAAAAACGTGCTTAAAAACAGGCAGATGTAAACGCTCTAACTGTTCACATGGATGGACGGAACAATTAAAAGGGGTGAAGCCGTTTACAGCGGGTGAAAAGAGTTGTGTGGTTTATGAGAGAGTAACAGTTTAACCACGTGGTTCTATCTGATCTGTTCACACGTCTGAGGAGCTGCTGCTGCTTTTAAATACACTGGCTGTGGTCACCATGCTGTTAGGGCAGAGCAGAAACAGACACACTGACTTTACTGACACATTTAGAAGACGTTCCATTAACATACTAGAAGCCACTGACCTCTGTCACTGTGACTTGCCTGTATGAGAAGTCTGTTAACAGGTGTTGTGGAGTACCACTGTATATATGTATAGGCCTTCTGTGGCTGCAGGGGGAGCAAGCTGAAGTCTGATGAATCGCTGTGACATCACTTGGTTCCGTAACTTAAATACTCTAAATAAAATAGTATACATCTCATACTAGCAAATGTCCAACACAACACATGAAACCAATCCTTAATCCACTGAATACTAGTGTGATGTACCAAGTTAACAAAAGCATATTATTGTCTTTCCAACCATGTACAATGTTAGCAGTTGTATTATTACACTGTGCAGACATCAGTGTTTTTCATAACCAGTTAGGTTCAGGTTCATCTCAACTGTGAACTTCTGCTCTTAGGACAGAAGGGTTACATGTGATGAGCGAGTTTACCCTTTAAATAACTTTTTTAGATTGGTAAATATTAACACACTACTTTTAAAAAAGTGGGAACCTTAAACACTCAGATTTAGGAACATGGGCTGTTCAAAGATGGGGAGAAGTGGTTTCATCAACGGTCTTCATCCGCGGTCTCGCTCATAGCATCAGTCTTATTTTGAAGAGGTGTCGCTTTATCAGTGTAGCAGTTAAACCTCTTTGTGGTTAATGTTTACAAGAACAGAGCCGCTGCAGCTTCTACATGTGCTCACTGCTCAGAGTTCAAGCTTAGGTCAAGCATGGTAAACTGTCAGTCTAATGCCCTATTTATGTTATTAACACAATGACAGTTTTCACTTATGCAGTAATGCTATTAAAGTTACCGATCCAAAATATGCAGACAAGGAGTCATGTTTTATTTTTATTCATTTTTGTTTAATATTTGTTCTTCTACAATAACACTAACAGGCCCTTTGCAACTTTCTATAGTTCATGCTAATTCTTTGTAATATTTACATAGAAGCCTTTATTACATTCAGATTATCCTCTCTGCTGTGATTTTTATCTCATGCACTTAAAAAAAGCACTTCCAAAGTCTAAGTAAAAGACTGATAGTTCAGTGCTGCCCAGAATTGTTATGCCTAATGCAGTTTACTATACAGGGTTTGACATAGTTTGAACACCTGTACTATCTACTTGTGCACAGAATGAATAGTTCAATCCATGACTAGATTTGTATTTTTTACCAAACAACATAAAAAATGCATACACATAATTAACTACCTCCATTATCTACATAAAAAGCTGATATATAGACGTCTGTCTACTGTTTAACAAATCGTTGTGGTGCAGCGCAGCAACAGCAGCATCTTCAGTCCTCCGTCAGAGTCTACACCATCCATATACCACTGGGCACTCAGATGCATTTTGACAGCCACATACTCAATCTGTAGTTATGAGCAAAACACTATTTTATTTGTTATTAGCACAAAGTGTGAGTGATTTAAGCTGCTGTTTGATGTCGAAAAAGTAGTGCTGAAAACACAATGATGCCCATTACTCACCTCAAATCTCAAAAACCTGGATGAAAGTTAGAGAATTTTTTTTTTTTTGAACTAAACCAAAATTTTATTATTTATCATTTTAAAAAGGTACACACACACACACACACACACACACACACACACACACATATACACATAATATATAATATATAATATATATATATATATATATATATATATATATATATATATATATATATATATATATATATATATATATATATATATATACACAACACCCTGAGAAGCCCTCCACAGAATGACCCCAGCATATCTGCTCAGGACTAAAGACATGGAGATTATTTCTGATGCTAAAGTATGACCATTTGTTCTTCAGTTAGACTATGACATATCAAAGCAAAATAGCAGAATGAGAATGTTTTAGGAGTGGATCTCCATTTTGTACATATACAATGAAAAAAAACCCGTCTGGCTGATGTTTTTTCACTACTGATAATCAGTCGAAGCTGGTAACGCACAAGAGAAGTAGAAATTATAACTAAGGCAAGACTGAACAGCATTGTTTGCGAGTAATATCAATAAAAACAATGCACTATTTAAAACTTTGTGCAACACATTTGATGAGTCCGTTGGTAAGATGTCAATGACACACACAGTGTGTTTTGGTGAAAACACAGAGTGTAAACTAAGCCTTTAAGAATCCTGCAGAACGTTGTGTTGCACTAGTGTAATACAGTGAAGCATCAAGGACATTCTACTGCAATGGTGTTACACAGTATCCTCAAAATAGACCATGGGATGGATGAACATACAAAACTACAAAGAAAGCTTCACTACCAGTTACATTCAAATTATATAATGACATATTTTCCGTGTTGCATTGTGTTTCTACTCAAACATGAGAAAACACTCTTCTTCTTTAACTTTTCTTCTTCTTCTTTTATTTGTTTTCTTCCTCCATGTGGTTCTGTGTTGTAGTCTTCCTGTCTGTTACTTCATCAATTACACTCTTTGTCATCACTAACAGTTTCTCTGTATCCAGCTCTAGTTGGTCAAGTTCCCTCTTTCTGTCAGTCAGGCACCATTTGTAAACAGAGATTATTTCTTTCAGCTTCATGCATCCTGGTGAACTGAAGATTTTTATTATCTTCATCTTTCTCTGTAAAATCTTTCTCCACTGACTCAAGCTTCATCTCATTGTCCCCCACCAGTCTCTCCATCTTCTCCTGTTGCCCTTTCAGTCGATCTCTCTGCTTCTTCAATTCCTCCTCCTGTTTCATCAGTGCACCCACCATATCTCCATGTTCTTTCTCTTTCCTCTTCTCACTCTCTGCCATGAGCTGCTGTCGTTCTCTTTGGTCATCCATCATGGTTTCTGTAAGTTAATAACAGCAGTTGCATTCTAAGTGTACATGTACGTGAACATGAGTTGATACAACCTCAGCTGAAACTTATAGGGTTCAGGTAAAATACAAAAAGAGTTCAATTAGAAGCATCTAAAACAGGAGTTTTTGCTTATTTTTTTGTAAAACCCCGTCATAGCAGTACAGCCAATACATTATCTTGAATTTTAAAATGAGGAACAAAAGTTACAATTCATTTATTTCTCACTTACTGTTTTTGTTTCGCCTCCATCTCCATACAGCAAAGACAACAGCAAGAACACACGTGAAGGAAACGACCAAACTGATGCAAACAACAGAACTACACGGAGCCACGAAGAAATCATCTGAAATTATAAAACAAATGATTAAGTTTTACATCAGCTGTTTGAAAACTGTGCTAACAGCATGACTGTATGAATAGTTCCTACCTGGAACAGTGATGTGTGTCTCTCTGGTCTGGTTGGTGTTCTTCTGTTGGACTCTACAGGTGAAGCTGTTGCTGTGTCTCTTCTCCACAGTCACTCTGCTGCTGACAGTATAGAGGTCATCAGGACCTCTGACTGTCTCTGTAGGTCCAGCAGAGAGGAGGTTTCCCTCAGCGTCCAGCCACAACACCTCCGGCTCTGGATACCAGCCTCTGGACTCACAGTCTAACACCACTCCACTGGAGGATCTGTCGATTCCTGATAGACTGACGAAGGGCGATGAAGAAACCCCTGAAGAGCACAGTGAGACATTAGCTTATAGAGTCAATTATAAAAAGATGTCCATTCTCTTTTCTGCCTTGACATATATCCACTTGGTGTCTGTTGCATATTCAAGGAACATGTATAACGAAGTTTCATGTTTTTGGAAAAAACCTTTATGCATGACTGAGTATTTGACATTAAAATGATACATTATCGGGAAAGTTCATTCATTTTAATTTGTTTCCATTATTCATGTAAATGTGAGAATATGAAGCATTCAGTCGTCATGTCCAGTAAAACAATTTGCACAATAATGATGGTAAAATGACGATATAATCATGCTTACCAACAACAAGCTGCACAGTCGAGTCTTTATCCGAATCTGGAAAGTAACATCTGTATGTTCCCTCATCAGAGAGTTTTACTTTGTGGAGAGTCAGCGAAACGTCTCCGTGCTTCAGTTGGTTGACGGACACCGATGTTCGTCCTTTGTAGGACGGATGCTGGTTCAAGTAAAGGTCTTGACGTTCGTGCCACACATGGACAAATCTGGGATTCAAGTCAGGTCTCGCCCACTCAAACGTCATAGCAGAAGCATCCCCAGCCGGTTTCAGATGGCACGGCAATGTAATGTCATCACCAATTGTTACAATCACTGGCTGGAGGGGTCCAACTACCTCAAACTGACCTGGAAAGAAACATCCTGCAGTCAAACTATTCATATCTGTAAAGGGACATTTTCACTGTCTACATTAGGTTGATTGGAGTCAATTGAATTTACAGGCATTGCCAATAAGAATATGTGAGACCTGACAACCTGATTCTGATCAACATTTCTCAGTACATTGCATTGAAAGCATCTTAAATTACTGTAAATGTACTAGTTTCAGTTTTTTTGCCTCACTTCAAACCAAACTGGGTTGTTTCTGTTGTGTTTGTGTGTTAGTCATACCGCCACAGGAGTGTGTTAGGAGGAGGAGGACGGCAGTGTGATAGGAAACTGGAACACTAAAAGCAGTGAGCCCTTCCGTCGACAGCCTCTTCTTCAGGTGAAGCATCATTCTGTAAAATTCAAATAAATGAATAAAAACAAAAGTAAAACAAACAGCTTGCTTCAAACAGATTCATTCCTAAAGACAGAATAGAAAAGTGGGTACATCTGGTATCTGTGAGGCTCCATGTTTTGCCATTTTTTGAAGGACAAAGCAGACAAGAAAAGATGTGATACTTACCGCCTCTTTGCACCCAGTTTTACTGAGCTCTTTTAATGACTCTTTGTGAACAGTCCACTAGTCCACCACGCTGGAGATGAAGGCATCAATAAGATATTTAGTTGCATCCAGCTCTTGACTTGCTTTAAGCTTTAAAATGTGGATCTATGCTTGTCTGTAACCGTTGGTAACTAATGTCAAAAGACAAGCCTGCACTCTGTGAGGCAGTAAAGACTGTTAAACATTAACTAGCTGCATATAAAAGTTCCACTGTGTGACCTGTTCAACATTTTTACATTAGCCACTTATCAAATGCCAGTTTATTTCTCTAGTTTGCAAAACTCATATGTTTTAAACAAGAAGCGACCATTGTTTTACAAATGAAAACTGCAGTTTATTTCAATACTGAGGTAGGTAGGAATTAAAAGATCAAAGGTAATCTCATACCTGGTGTGTGCCTCAAAGATCGTCTCACTGCATCAAAGGAAGCTGCAGAAGCAAAGTCCTCTAATAACATACTTTGACCCCTGCCATCTGTAACAAAAAAGGTGTGTCCATCTGGTGATTTCCTGTCAGTGTAACGTCTAACAGCCACGTTTAGCCAACTGAAAATTGTTCAACAGAAATGGACTTGATGGCCAGCTGCTCCAGTGGAGCTGCTGGGTGACCTGTAGATCAGACTGGGCATACTGGGAAGCTTTGAGGTCTGAATGTGTGCAACTGTGAGGATCAAGGATGTTGCTTTTCCCTGAAGCCTCCCTAGTTGTATGAAACTATAAAATGAATTAGGTTTTATTTGTCCTGGTTTAGAATGGTCAGTTTCTCAAAAATAGTTATAACGTAGGTCAATCGAATTACATTGGTGACATAAGAAGCGTTTCAAAATTATATTTTACAAACTTAAAGTAAATGTTACTTTCTTTCAACAGTATTCCAGTAGAGGCCTTAATACAATGACTTTTTCTTTTTTTCCCTGCAATTCATTTTACATCAATATATTGATAATATATTATATTTAGACTGTTGTTGTCATAAGAACAGTCACAGGAAAAACTCCCCTAAAAAACCCTTTAACCTCCCAGGATGGACAAACAGATGTCATGTGTACAGAATGAACAACATAACAGAGTTACAACACATTCAATGCATAAATGATGAATTAATGGAGAATACAGAATACATCCTAATTATTATAACTTATTGACTCGTTTCCTCACTCTGACTCAGGCTCTTGTTTTAAGATAAACGTGCAAAGTACTTTTAAAGCTTACATTAATTATTCTACCTACAGCCACTGGATTAAAATGGAGGCTCTGCCTTTTATACATCTGTTCCACACTTGTCTTTCAGAAACAAGTCACAACAAAGTGAAAGATATGAGAAAAGATTTATTTCTCTGCAGGGTTCTTTCCAGAATGTTGTCAGACACTTATAACAAAAACAAGCACTTTTATAGGATGAACATTGACGGTGAGCAGTTCCCCCAGCAATTGCATAACAACCTGTTTAGCTACTGCCTTCTGCTGTGTTCTCCCTAAATACTGGACCATAAGTCACTTACACACAAAAACATGGAGAATAGGGTCCGGTTGAAAAAGACCAAAATTACCCTTTAGGAATTCATAATCTGTAAAAAAAACATCTCGTTTTATAGAATGCATAACATTTGTAAAATACAACATCTTAAGAAAACTGCAGCTGTGTACAATGGCACCCTACAATAACCCTAACCCTAATTAATATAGCAAATTCAGAAATTACATTTTAAATTAAACAACTATCTCAAGCTACGTCCATGATTCAACAAAAACAGTACACTCAGGAGTTTATCATCTGTGTGGTTATGAAGTTAAAGACTACTTTTTTTCTTGGCTGGACCACACAATGACTTTACATAATAACACCTCCAGTTTTATCAATATCATTATTTTACACTAAGCATAGTATGAAAATGTTTGCTGATATAGTAAGGTATACACACTGTAATAGCATATTCACATCGAACCTGATAAACAATCCAACATTTTTCATATTCAACTTATATCCAAACTTCATCCTGTCTTAAGAGAATTCCACCTGTGCTTTTTGAAAAGAAAAGACTAATGTTTGATGTAGAATTGTTATAATCTGGTAATTTCATATGTAAATGCTTTCCCTCAATAACTATTTTATTGATTAGATCATTTTAACCTCAGAACCTGTTTAGCCTTCACTCATACTAAGCACATTATCTATTGTCTGCATTAGTTTATTAGTATGAAACAGCACTTTCTCCATTTCTTTCATCATGCTTTCCAGTTGCCATTTTCTATGTAAAAGACTTTGTTTTTTCTCTAACACCTGTGTGTTAACAGTCGCATTCTCATGTTCCTGGTCCACTTCCTGAAGCTTCTCCCTGAGCTCCCTCCATTCTCGCTCTGCCTCCTTCAGCTGTGACTGGAGTTCCTTTTCTAGTTTTACTGCTTCATCCTGTTGTTTCCTCAATGAAGAAACATTATTCAGTTTCTCTTCTTCGTTTGTAGAGTGAGTGTGTAATTCTGAATGAGAGAGCGAAGCACAACAGAAATGTTATTTTTATGCTCTTTTGGATACGTATGTAGCCAAATAACATGTGCAAATAACTAAATCAACAAACACACGCATCTCGACCGGTTATCAGCTAAATCATAGTCACAGTTAATGTTACAAAAAATAACTATGCTGCTGTATCTCCTTTAGCTTGCACAATCTAAAATCACAAGTCCTCTTTCTTCAATATACTGAAGAATTACTTTTCGTGTGAGATTCGCTTTGAGATGGATTACTATATAACATTACTTCCTTCATCTTTGTATTCTTGTCTGGCCTTTACAGTACATGAAGAAAGCATGACTGTATTTAACAATGACAATCAAATCAATAAGACAAAGTTCGATAATACTTTATGTAATAAAACAGACTGTCTCCTTTCAGTGTAAACTGCTACGTATGACAGTATGAGATCACAGTAATCCCTTTGTGTGCTCACCTTGTGTCACATCCTCAGGAGAAGATGGTGTGGGATCTTCTGCTGATTCACTCGCTTTGGCTTTCTCTGAAACAGAGAGCGATGCTGGTAAATTCTCTCAATGTGCCAGTACTTCTTTCTCACACTTATCTTTCTTTTCTATCTATTTCTAAGCTTGAGTACATTTTTTTTGAAAGACACCGTGTCTTACCTTTGTCTTTGGATTTCATTTTCTCAAACACACGCAGAGAAATTACAAAAACAACAAGGACAATGACACCAATCACGATGGGATAAAAGACATCACTGCTGAAACAGTCTGAACTAGATGGATTATCTGAAATGATAAGATACAGAACAACATGGCATTTAGGACACAGGAGTCAGAGCAACGCGCTATTTGCAGTCCCCTCAGAGCCAGCCCGCTTCAGAGGTGGCCACCTCCAGCCCCGCTGCTTTACGTGTATATATTATGTATATGTTTGTACTTACATATATAATTCAAAGTACATGTGACACTTAATTAGTTAGAGAACACCAATGGTAAGTACATTTTCTTCGTATCTATGCTTTTGCCTATTCACTACATGTTTACACACATACATACATTCACATGTTTACTCTTTGCATTTGGTATTTCATGTATTAAGAGAAAGCCTTGATTCTAATAAGTACGTTGGCCCTGAGAGCTCAACTCACTGCAGCTACAAGAAGATAAAGATCTTAATTAATCTGACAACATGAGCAGCACTTAGCAAAACTCCCTGCCAAGTCAGGGAACACAACCAAATACAAATGCTGGAAGTCTTACAGAATGAGATAAAAATACCTTTTTAATTGACTTCCTCTTCTTTTTTTTTACATTCTGATGGCCTGATTCTGATGTTAACTGTGAAGCTAGTTATCAGCAAAAGGATACTGCAAAATATTAAATAATATCAGAATAATATCATCAAAATGTTCAAAATAATTATAATATCAAATATAATATTGTTTTCCAATTTTCCAAAAACAAAGTTATAGCGTATTAAACTTTTAAGGCCACCATAGATTATCCTTCTCTTATGATGACTTTAGAATCATATTAAATGTACTGGTGTTATAGATCAATGTGAGTTGTGGCTTTCATGGACTATAGTGAAAAACTCATAAACAATACATGTCAGTATTATGGTCTTATGTACAGTTGATTGTTTGATGATACATGCAACATTAAGGTATTTTTGAAAATCTACTGACTTACATAATGGTGTTGTCAGATTTGTCCAATCAGATGAGGTCATCTCATCCTCTAAAAACAGCGGACAGAGTAAAGAGAAGCACAGCGAGGTTCAAAAAACAAAAACACAGCATCCAAAATACGAATATAGATTGCCCCAAATTTACTGACGATTGGTACAAGACATCTTCTTGTGTTAAATTGATGTTTCAGTCACCACTGAAATTACTGTCCTTGTATACTAGGCATATCAGGTCAGTGAGATAACAGCAGCTTAAAGAGAACAATAAATGGTTTCAAATATCAATCACTTGTTGTGGGGGTATTGTTCCAAGCACACAATAAACCAATACATATATTTTAGAGTTTGCTTGAACATGATGCATGTATTGTCTTAACAAGACAGCAAAAATATTGTGATTATCTGGAGGAAAATAAAAGTATCATGAAACCTCTGATGGAGCTCAGGGCTCATCCTGAAGACGTCCACTATTTTCCAGATGTTTTATCTGTATATAACAGTTTGGTCAGGGTATGCAAGCTAAGCTCTGCCTATATTCAATATATAAAAGTACTCAACATTCCCCCATGGACACCCCAGTCTTGCAAGGACTGGGCAACCGTGACAACACACAAAAAAACACATTTGGTTAAAAACATAGGAAGGAGGAAGTGTTTTTTTGTGCAATTTACTTTGCTCTCACTTCACCCTTAGTGAGCCTGAAACAGAGCTATACTTCATTACCAAATTTAAAGAACATTATGACTCGTAGATAGATTCGTCCAAGTCCAAGCTTTACCATGACATATGAATTCATGTGAGTGGAGATTACCCTCTTTTATACTGGTTTTACGTGTAAATTGTGATGATGTAGGGATGGAAAAAAGGAGTTATAGCACATAGAAAGCTACATCAGTTGCAATGCTATAATGCATTTTGCAAAACTAGGGACATGGATTAAAAAGAAAAAATCACATGGTGCTAGCTACTGCACGGTGCTATCTGTAAGTACAAAGGTGGAACTTGTTTGTTTGTGTGTTATTTACCTCCATCAATCTGTATATGGAGAGAGATGACGACAAGGGTAAGGGTGAGAAATGATGAACTGGTACTGAGCACATAATTAGGTGGCACTTCATTCTTTAGGCGACACATCCTTGGGTTCTGAAAAATAAAACCAACTGAAATTTACAAACAAAGAAGCAAACAAAAAAGGAGATTTTTCTTAGCTAGTGTAAATAAATGACGAACTTGCACTGTGGGTTGCAATGTTTGGGCATATACACGAGTTGTATATAAAAAAGATAAATTTAGGCAATGGAGTTGGATTTATATCCTGAATTGTAGTCCCTAAGTATGGGTCATATGTTGCAAGTAGTTTGCTGAGTTATTAAACTTGTAAATAGTTCTTATGCCGGCCTAGTTTATACTGAACTGAATGTTATAGCTTGAACCAGCAGCAGACTGGATATTCTCAACAATGTCAGATGGACATCAACATACCAACTAGAATGACAGGGAATTGTCTCT
The DNA here is from genome assembly GCF_027596085.1 of Anoplopoma fimbria. NCBI lineage: Eukaryota > Metazoa > Chordata > Actinopteri > Perciformes > Anoplopomatidae > Anoplopoma > Anoplopoma fimbria. The sequence goes on along the minus strand of NC_072455.1, from coordinate 1,462,394 downwards.
GGCAGCTGCAATGGATCCGGTGGATATTTGTCATGACAGTAAACAGCTCAAACTCTAATTTTACATGCAATACTGATCCTAAAGTTAACATGACACTGTTTCTCAGATAACCTCCAATACAACTGTGATTAAAGGACTGAAATATATTCTATTCATGTTCAAATACAATACATCATACATTTTTGGGAGAGAAATATATCATCAAACTGGGTGGTAATGGATTGTATGAACAGTATCTGCAAAATATGATTGCTTACATTTTTACTGTGATCATTCTTTATATTAAGTTTGCCTCCTGTGTCTCTCTCTTTCCTTACCTTCTCCAGTTGCAGTTTTTGATTCATCTGTAACTTTTTGTTGTCCCAACTAATGTGCCCATTTTGGAAAACTGCGTGGATTTGTTCAAACAAAGAAACAAAACAGTATTTCATAGACCCATCCAAAAACTAAGAACCGACACCGTTTTGACCACTACAATTACATTAAAGTGAATATTAAGTAGTTCCATTACAATACCACCATCATTTCATAAAGTTAGCTTAATTATTTTGAATTCATACAGAACCATAATTGAACAACTGTGACTTACCATTCAGTAACACAGTCAGAAATAAGGTAGTACTAAATTGACCAACCATGATGGAGATTCAGTAAATAGAAGTGGATGAGACCAAATCACCTGGAAGGATAAAACAGAACGACTTGGTACTTATTGAAGATTACAAGCACATATCAACTAAAGGCCACTAAGCAGGCATGTTGAGAACATAGGTGTGCACTCAAAGAGTAAATGTATTCAATTTGTTTCAAATAAAAAAAACGCCATTTAGAAGCACAAATGATAACATTTAGTTAAGCTTTGACAAACCTCACATGATCTGATCATTTTTATTGTTTATGAAGACATGTAAATTGTAAAGCAAAATGGAAATTAATGCAGCTTTATAATTTTGTTCAGAAAACTTTTATAAATTTTCAATTTAAAACTCCTTTGGCCAAAAGTTAGGAGTTTTTTTGTATGCGTGTGAATGCATGTTGTGTGAAGTTTTAAAAAGTGTGCTTGTATCCGAGTGTGCTTTGTTTTGCTGTGATATCATTTTGGAGAAACTCTTTTGCTTAAGGTTCGAGCTACAGCCAGTAATTGGCATTCAATCTATTCAAATCACTTGAACACATTTCTAATGAATCAAAATAGTTAAACTTATATATATTCAGTCATTTTTACATAATTGCCATTCCATTTATCATATATAGCAAATACGCAATCATTTTGTGTTTTGTAAATTCCCACTTTCCTCTAAGACATTAATAAATAAGAGAACAATATCTGTAAAAGTCCACATACCTGATATGCCTATCAAAGCTTCAGCTCAACTCATGGTGCATGAAGCTACACATTCAAAGTCCTCAAATGAAATATATTGTACTTTGGTCAACGGTAATCAAATAGGGTGTGTTCACCTTGTTTGACTGTCTGTTTCAGCTTCGGCTAATTTTCACTGCTATTATATTTTTATTATTTTTACATTAAAAACTTTAATTATGCCTAAAATCACATTCTTCAGAGCTAGTAGTCTATATGTTTGTAATGTATGTCAATAATTACAATCTCTATTGCTTTCGTGCTGCGTCTTATCATGGTAAACAAAATGTATTTTAGTTACACCCAGACTCAAGCTCTGACATCTTTTATGTCTTGTTAGGGTATAGCATTTATGCTCTTGAACAAACAGCAAATTAGCAGAGGCACATAGACTTGAACTTTGTACTTGTCAGCAGCAACAATGGAAAGAGATGACCCGTCATAAAAACCCAGCAGAAACTGCAACACATCTGTTGTATCAGAGCTATATGGTTATTGTATCATAAACACTTTGGCAGTTACATCAGGTGACTTCTTTGTCACCTTGGTTACCTAGGAATACAAGTTTTTATTAGATATATGAAAAGTGTCTGATTTACTGCAGAGGGCAGAGTAGGACCACTTTGTCTGATCATGAGAAGGTTACTGGTTTTAATGTTATCTCACTGATATCAGCTGCACTGTTCACTCTCCAGCTGCATCAGAGCTGCAGCCCAGCCTTTCCCACTACTGCTGTTTCACATTAAAACATTCCACTTAATGTAATGTTAATGACAATGAGCCTCGCACACATCCACTTTCCATCACAGCTCTGTCAGGTTGCACAACCAACTCTACTCCCAGCAGACCACATGACACGTGACACGTGCAATACAATACATATGCAATTATAGCTATAATAGTTTTTTCTGTCTGTAAATATAATATTTCAGTTATTGTTGATTTTCTACTGTTTTTTATTGCTTATTTATAATACTTTTTTTTTATTATTTCATTTTTATCTTGTCTTTCTTTACTATGTCTCTTGTGTGCACTTTACCCTATGCTGCTGTAATCCTGCACATTTCCCCGCTGTGGGACTAATAAAGGATTATCTTATCTTATCTTATCTTAGTTAATCTTTTAATCTTTAGCAAATTGTGGGCAAAATCTGAGACTGTGTGCATAGACTACACTAATAATAACTTTATTTGACTTATTTTAAAGATCCCCTCCAAATATTTTTTTTAAATATATAAATACACTGAGCTATAAATGATACTGAGAGTGATAAGGTTTTTCCACAAAAACTCCTCTCTTATTGAAAACACATTTTTTCACTTGATAAGTTAAACTTCTGGACACAAGATGTCTCCTACGCTACCTGAAAGGATCTTGGTTTGGGTCAAAATACATACTTGGTTAAGGAAAGGCAAGGCACCTTTATTTACGGAGCTCATTTCATTACAAAGAAACTCAATGTGCTTTACATACAAAATTAAAAAATCAAGATTAAGAAAAATCAAGCATACCACAATGGTGTAACAATAAAGATAATTCAAGATAAAAACATATAAATGTACATATGCACCCAATACCTACACACACGTTACTACACCGTAACCTTATGCTAACCTTACCCTAACATTTACCTTAGCATGAACCTTATCCTAAACTTCACTACCCTAACCTCAAACCAAGCCTTGAATGCACAACTACACACTCACACACACACACACACACACACACACACACACACACACACACACACACACACACACACACACACACACACACACACACACACACACACACACACACACAGAAAATAGGAAGGTTTCAAGCTTACCTTTAAATGTACTTACAGTTTTTATAGATCCCAATTCCTCCTTCAGTAGATGGATGTGAAAACTGCCTATGTGCACACACTCTGCACAGTGTAGGCCGATTATAAAGCTGAAAGTTCTTACTACTTCCCTTAAATTCAGATTTCAACTCTGCACTGACAGGCTGTGTTTTTTGTGGCTGAACATTTATATTTCTCTTCAAACATCAGTTGAACCAACTCAAACCTTCCATTGCATCAACACCAAAAATACCACAGGAAGAGGAGGTTCTCACTCTACACTAAACGCCTGCACTTCAGTCTGATGCTCAGGCAGTCAGCAGCCAGACAACATGGAGGTCACAGCTCTCTGCATCACACTGAGTGAGTACTGAGTCCGTCTCCTTGTTCCAGAAGGAGATTCCAAACTGAAGAAATACATAAGCTTGATTCATGAGAAGTAGAAATTCTGCAACTCACATGCATTTGTGATTGCGTCCTATCAGAGTTATATTATTAGAATAATTTGTATTTTGCTAACCGAGACTGTCACATAGACCACGTGCACTTGTCAGAGGCTTATCATATTTCATCATATAATTAAGTGGCAGTAAAATGTATAGTTTTCTGACAGAAATGAGAAGTTATCTCTGTCTGATACTCGGCTCTCTTTCTTTGTGGGTCCAGTGATGCATGTGTGGATGCTGGCTGCACAAGTTCACTTCAGTTATTGTGCTCAGAAACATGGTAAGCTGCAGTCAGTTAAACATCAACTGTTCATGAATCTTCATTAAAATGCACTTTGTCATAATACTCATACATTGATACCCACAGACTGCCGTTTGCAGAGCAGCAACCTGACATATGCACATGCTCAGCAAATTGTGTTGTTTCTGTTTGATTAACCCGAAAAAAAGCTGCAGTAGTTTTTCCCTGCATTCAAAAAATGTGACTTTCACACACAAGCCTCAACCTATATCAAGACTTTAGATTGAAGTGTATTCGCTCAACTTTGCTCCCTCACTATAGATTATGCATGTTTGACACAAAAGGTATTGCGGGACAAAACTTGTTTGAAATGTAGAACTTTGTAATGTTTTTGTCATTTTGTAATGTCAAGGTTTGTCGCAATCCAATTAATAGTGTATTGCCATGATAATGCTAATGCTACTGCCATAAAGACACAAAGCAGTTTTAATGTGTTCATTTCTGTCTCAGAGTTCAACAAGTGAATCTCTTGCTTCTGTGTCTCAGATGCAGCTTTTCCTCGCATCCATCCCAACAGACTGCAGTTTTTTGAATACGAGTCCATCTCTTTCACCTGTGTGTTTGATGGCTCGGCTGAATGGAGGGTGATGAGGACACTCCGGGAAATCACTCCGAGAAGCATTTCTAACTGGGCGCCATCAGCAGGATCTGGCACCATTAACCCTGCCTTCTCATCAGACAGTGGAGCGTACTGGTGTGAAGATGGAGACGGACTGAGAAGCAGTGCTCTCAACATCTCTGTCACTGGTGTGTTTTATATTACACTTTATTTTAGTCTACAAACGTTGGATGAATTGTTTTAGATAATAGAACGCTTTGGTGAAAGTCAAGAAACTGCAGTGAAATAGTTCCTGACATGGCAAGAAGCGCACTACTATAAGTAAGAGGAATGATATGAACACACACATTTAGAATTTCATTCAAGTAGAAAAATCAAACGGGTTAAAAGGTCACTCGCTTTCACTTCTCACTCAATGTCCCCAGCCTGGGTTTGCTTGGGGACACTGGTGACTTTTGATCCTTTCTGCTAATTCCTGTAAGTGTTTCTGTGTTTAACCTAAAATATTTTTAAAACAATGTTCAGCTGGTTCTGTGATCCTGGAGAGTCCTGTTCTGCCGGTGAAGGAGGGAGTCGATGTGACAATGTACTGCAAAAAGAATAAAAGTCCTGGTGACCTCATAGCTGATTTCTATAAAGATGGCGTCCGCATCAGGACCAGCTATAAAGGAAACTTGATCATCTACAACGTTTCCACATCAGATGAAGGACTCTACAAGTGTCACAACTCTGGATCTGGAGAATCAGCAGAGAGCCTGCTGTCTGTTAGAGGTGAGACAAAGAGTAGTTCAAAACTAAGTATAGGCTACATGAATTGTTATTTGCATGGTTCAGTGTGTGGTAGGAAGAACATGTTGCATTGAGTGTTTTGTGTTTGCTGTTTCAGGATTTATAGTGAAATAGGAAAAATATATATTGTGAAATGCTTCAGGAGATAAGTAAAGATAAAAAATGTTGCGCAGCATTTGCAATACAAAGCAGGACGAGTGCATCATAAAAAGTCTTAGATAACAAGAGTGCAAATATAAAGCACTGTTCTCAAATCATGATGAAAAAATTGCTCGATAAAGTTAAAGTGTGTTCTTTTCTTCGTCTTTTCAGAACGTCATGAAGAAGAGACTCCTTCTCCTCCTCCACCTAAGTTCCCCACCGTGCTGTGGATCGTTGTCCCTGTTTTGCTGGTGGCCCTGCTGCTTTTTGTGTTTGTTTGTGGAGTACTACACTGCAAAAAACACAAAGGTAAAGGAAGCAATACCAAAGGCTTAACACCTGGTTTGACTGAGATTTAAAGTCCAAAGTCCAATATGAGGTCATCGAGTCATATGAGTAACTTCTTTGAAAATCAGAAAGCTGAAACAAATTCCCTTTATCCCCACTGACCAAGAATAATGAATGTGTAGTATTATGCAGGGTTCTTCAGGGAAGACAGTGTAAGTTTACTCTACATGTACATCTGGTTTAGCTGCTGTTACGACCTGACTCAGTTGGCCATAACAAAAATGGAACAACAGAAATGTTATCAACCAAAGTGGACCAAATTAAGATGCCAAAGAAAGACTTTTAGGATGTGGGCTGAGGATGTCAGGATGATCAGTGGTGTAAGTATAAGTGAGCAACGTCTGTTTGTGTGTTGTAAGAAGCAAAAGAAGGCACAACGATGACTTTGACCAACATACTTAGCCCAAACGGAGCCGGTACCTGTAGGGAAAAGGCTGAGAGCTGCAGCAGCACGGCAGGCAGAGGGAGAAGCAGGCAGCCAGGGCTTTGGGCCCAGGTGTTTCCTCTTGGCCCTAACCATCCCCTGCCACCAGGTATCTGGAAAACATGGCAAACAGCAGGGAAAGTAGGGCTCGTCAGTCTGTTCTAGCTATTTAACAACAAGACAGGCCACTCATCTAATAATTCATTGACTTGCATAAGAGGCTTTGAAAATCATAATATGCCTTCTTGAAGAGAAACATAAAACCTTCAGCGTCCACACTGGCCTACTGTGAAAACATTCTGTGGGGCATTGTGTGTCCCGTAACCCAAGGTTTTCTGCTGGCTTTGGTCATATATGTGCTCATTTCCTGTTGAATTTGTGCAAAATATATTTTTTTCTGATAAAATACAGAATGCTAACATATTATCCTTTGTTATGTTTTAGTATCAAGAGGTGAAAGTTTAGTTGATCCAAACAATGCAACATATGCTGTTGTCAAAAAACCAAGAAGGGGAACAGGTATGATATAATTTACAAAACCACAGAAGGTCTGTGGTGCAACAATTGACATGGGTTGTTGGATAAATATAGTTCAAAGTAGGAAAAGAAATGCATTTTTGTTTTTTCTATGTTTCAGTCTTGGGTGGTGATGATGTGGTTGATTCACACCAAGCGACATATGCTGATATCCAAAAACCGAGGAAGGAGAAAGGTAAGTGATTGTTTAAACCTAACTGTTGGTGTTGTTGTCTAAACCTAACTGTTGGTTTTGTTGTCTAAACCTAACTGTTGGTTTTGTTGTCTAAACCTAACTGTTGGTTTAGTTGTCTAAACCTAACTGTTGGTTTTGTTGTCTAAACCTAACTGTTGGTTTAGTTGTCTAAACCTAACTGTTGGTTTTGTTGTCTTATAACTGTTGGTTTTGTTGTTTAAACCTAACTGTTGGTTTTATTGTCTTAACATAACTGTTGGTTTTATTGTCTTAACATAACTGTTGGTTTTGTTGTTTAAACCTAACTGTTGGTTTTATTGTCTTAACATAACTGTTGGTTTTGTTGTCTAAACCTAACTGTTGGTTTAGTTGTCTAAACCTAACTGTTGGTTTAGTTGTCTAAACCTAACTGTTGGTTTTGTTGTCTAAACCTAACTGTTGGTTTTGTTGTCTAAACCTAACTGTTGGTTTTGTTGTCTAAACCTAACTGTTGGTTTTGTTGTCTAAACCTAACTGTTGGTTTTGTTGTCTAAACCTAACTGTTGGTTTTGTTGTCTAAACCTAACTGTTGGTTTTGTTGTCTAAACCTAACTGTTGGTTTTGTTGTCTAAACCTAACTGTTGGTGTTGTTGTCTAAACCTAACTGTTGGTTTGTTGTCTAAACCTAACTGTTGGTTTTGTTGCTAACTGTTGGTTTTGTTGTCTAAACCTAACTGTTGGTTTTGTTGTCTAAACCTAACTGTTGGTTTTGTTGCCTAAACCTAACTGTTGGTGTTGTTGTCTAAACCTAACTGTTGGTGTTGTTGTTTAAACCTAACTGTTGGTTTTGTTGTCTAAACCTAACTGTTGGTGTTGTTGTCTAAACCTAACTGTTGGTTTTGTTGTTTAAACCTAACTGTTGGTTTAGTTGCCTAAACCTAACTGTTGGTTTAGTTGTCTAAACCTAACTGTTGGTGTTGTTGCCTAAACCTAAATGTTGGTTTTGTTGTCTAAACCTAACTGTTGGTTTTGTTGCCTAAACCTAAATGTTGGTTTTGTTGTCTAAACCTAACTGTTGGTTTAGTTGTCTAAACCTAACTGTTGGTTTTGTTGTCTAAACCTAACTGTTGGTTTAGTTGTCTAAACCTAACTGTTGGTTTTGTTGTCTAAACCTAACTGTTGGTGTTGTTGTCTAAACCTAACTGTTGGTTTAGTTGTCTAAACCTAACTGTTGGTTTTGTTGTCTAAACCTAACTGTTGGTGTTGTTGTCTAAACCTAACTGTTGGTTTTGTTGTCTAAACCTAACTGTAACTGTTGGTTTTTTTTTAACGTTTTTTAACCTTATGCCATCCCCCCAAAAAAGGTGTGCTAAGGGACAGGAAAAAGAGGGAATTTGTGTCCCTGAACACAACACGATTAGATTGTATTTTTTTTTATAAACACTGTTTCAGCACAAAACCACAGCAAATCTGTGGTGCCACACATTCGTCTCATTCTAATGAGGTGTTTCAGTGCTTCACATGTTAAACAGCTACAAATGATAAATGCATCATTTACCACAAATAATTGTTTTGGTTATGGGTTTTTCAATTTTTTCAGTCACAGGCGGTGGTGATTTGGTGGATCCTCATCATGTGACATATGCGATGGTGAAAAGGAAGGAGAAAGGTACTTACTTAAATCTACTTCACTTCTACTTCCTCTTTAAACAAGACCATCTTCTGTCAGACCAAACTTGTTCTTGTGGATCTTATAGATACTGTAAGATTCCAGGTGAAGCAGAAATGACACATGGTTCTAAGTTTGGAATATTCACCTGTCGAATCCACAGTACTTTTGCTTACGGCATGACTCAAGGGATGGCAATGTCCGTCTCTCAGTTGTTCCATCACTTCGGTTCAGACTGAAATTTCTCAACAACTGCAGGATTGCGAGCCATGAAATTTTGTACAGACATAAATGGTTCCCAGAGGACGGATTTGTTGGACCTCTGCCCTCTCCTGTAGCACCACCAGAAGATTCTTTTTTTGTCACTAAATCCTGTAAAATATCTACTCTCTGGATTGGGACAGGTATTTGTGGTTCCTAGACAACCTTCACCTCCTAACTTCTCATCTAGCTCCATAATCAGGTCAGGATGCGACTGTGTCCAATACTTTGCTAAAATCAACTAGCTTGCAGGTTTCTCATGGCAACAGTGAATAGATGTGACATGATGTTAAAAAGAGAAATGATTGAGACCCATTGTCTGTCTGCCTTTAGATGTAGGAGATCATTTCATCCTCTCGGTTATAAACCACATGAGAAAACCACAGACAGAAAGCAGGGGCGCCTCAGTAGGTTTATCTAGACGTCTGCATACAAGACGCCGTGCAGTTTGACAGTTGGGGAGAGGGAACCTTAAAAGACCAATACACAAATATACAACGCAGTAAATGTTTCCATCATTTATATGAGGACAATGTTGTTGTTGTAATGAAAGACATGAAATCTGACCAGTTCTAACTGCTGATTTTTTATGAACTGACTTTCATAGAGGAAGGGATTTACTGAAATGTGCAATTTCAATTTAATTTTTAAACGAACAATTCTGATAATGACAATTTTGTTTGAATCCAAAACAGAACCCAAAATTTCTAAAGCATCTACCAAGCCACGTCTACCAGAAGAGAGCACTGTCTATTCTGCAATAAACATTGCTGTTGGTAAGCCTGCACCTTTTTCTTTTAATATTTAAGTAATTACTGTATTAATCCAGATCCTATGCCAGTGAATCACTGAGTCACTAGCACTTCACATTGTGCAATACCAGATTTAAATAAAGATTAGAAGAGAAATTACTTTTTAGCATGAACAGCTTTTGCTCTCCGTGATTGTTTCATAGTATTTGTATTTCCTCCCAGGGAGAGCAGACACACCTGACTGAAGGAAAGAGGAAGTTCACACGCAGCGATGTTACAGTGACACAGTACTGTTCTCTTTTAATATTGTTGTAAAAAATGTTTCATTTACACATGGTATTTTGCATCACTTAAAAGCAATGCCTGTCTCTCCATGACTAATACAATACGTCAATTCATTCTTTTTTAAAGTATTTTGACATTACATTTTTACTGTTTTTTAAAAGTTTCATGTCTTATAAAGCCATGTAATGTACTTCAAACGAGATCAGACTATACTCAGCTTTTGTTGTAATATGTCTCTAATTCCCAGTCATGGTTTTGTCCGACACATTCTCACCCAAATGCGTCAAATACAACAGTTTGGTCAATGCTCTGTAAGTCACAGACAATGACACTCTGTGTGTCTTTTCAAAATAAACTTCCCGTCTTCACAGGAAGTAAGGGTTTAAGCAACAAAACCACTGAGCTGGGATTAGGAAAAGTGTGTGGTTGATATGACTGACTAACGTAAAAAGTGACTACCAAGAGAGCTGAAAGCCTGGTGCATTTCATACAGTCAATTGCAAGTGTGTCTGTGTCAAACCTGGTACAGCACCTGGTACAGCACTACAAGCTACAGGGACTACAGCACATAACATCCAGACCTTTCCTTCAGTTCAATAACAGAAAATGTTTCAGTTCCCTAAAACTGACGATTGTAAACATTCGATTTCAGTATCGGCTCATTCGAGTCAAAGAACATGGTCTTCTTTCTACGCCCACAGGTGATTGTTAAAACCTTGAAAAACTGCTGTATTGTTCTTTATTTCAGTTTTTTTTACCTTACCTTGTGTGCAAAGGGATCTCCCTGTTTTTGTACTTCACACCATACTTAATTGGTAGATTTGTTGTAAAGATCAACAGCAGTTTCTGTACTTTTATGAAGGCTGTAGTCATTCATCATCTGCAAAAGAAAATGAATAATGTACTGAAACAGCAAGTTTTTCATGATATTTCCCCTTTAAATACATGAGCAAGTCAAAGCTTAAACAATACAAAAACCATGTGGCAAACATGATGGAAATATGATATTTCTGTTTAATGGAAGACCCTTACAGTCTCATCTCTCCACACAGACTGCACTTTGGCACATTTTGCTTTTATTAATTCATCAACTTTTCCATCAAAACAAAGAATATCATTTCTTTCTGTGATTTTAAACTTTTTAATCAGATTTCGGGTCTTTATTTGTGCCGTGCATGAATACAGGTGGATGGGGACATTCTAACTGCCGGTTCACATGGTGGACGGAACAATTTAAAGTGGTCAAGCTGTTCACAGCAGGTGAAAAGAGTCGTGTGGTTCATCGTCCTCCTCGTTCTTCATCTGAGGTTTGGGTGTGTCACATTATCAGTGTCCATTTTAAGAGTGAGCGGTTTATTCAGTGTGACAGTTAAACCACATTGTTTTGTCTGATCTGTTCACACGTCTGAAGACGCTGCTGAATGGAGCTGCTGCAGCTTTAAATACACTCTGCTGACTAAATCATGCTGTTTGACCTGAAGCACGCATACTGAGTTTAGAGACATTTATTTTCAGTTCCCATTAACTAAACCACAAACCTCTGTGGTCCCGGTCTTCACAGCACATTCACCCAAACAGAGCGTTCGGCTAAAGTTCAGCCCGATGTAACTTTGACACATGAACTCATGACAAACTGTCACTTCATGTTGTGAGCGTACTCTTGTTTTCCTGTTCTCTCTCCAGTGCCCTCCTGTCTCACTTTATCTCTTGAGGTGCTGTCAGTGCAGAGTCAATTAAAAAATGTACTCAAGATAATATATGGGACTAACTTCACACTGTTCACTTTTATGTACTTTAATGATTGTAGTTGGCATTGTTCCTTATTGTATTACCATTATATTGTTTTATGGACTTATAGGTACACATACTTGGTTTGAGGTGATACTTTACAAAGAAAATCCTTAACAGACATTTGAAATGTATACATCTTTCCAATTTTCTATTTCAAACATTGTATGTTGTATGAATGTGTTTATTCTGTCAATGTAATAAATTCACACAAACTCAACTATTGAACATGCATTAGTGACCATTTTGCATAATGAGACATGTATTGCTTAATGCTGCCCCCTATTGACAAACTATTGTTATTGCCAAATAATAGAGACACCAAACATACTATATTGTTTTTATAATATTGTGATACTATTACTTTTATAATGTTATTAGTTGAGAAGCAACTTATTTTAACTTATTTTATGATTATATATATATATATATATATATATAATATATTTATAGAAATGCCCTTAAGTAAACTTTTTTTATTAATAGTAAAACTCCTACATTAAAATGCTTACTTCAAGTGAAGAGTGAAATACAGGTATTATTGGCCCAATGTACTAAAATGTACTTAACATCTGTTCAAGGTGGAGCTTTCAATTCTGATATGATGCTGGATAGTTGTTAATGAAGTTATTGAATACTAATGTTTATCATATTTTAATTATATTGAATTTGTGGGTAAAGTCTGATCTGCAACATAACTAGTAACTTCAGGTAAATGTATTGGTGTAATATTTTCGCCTTAAGTAGATTATTATTTAAGTACTTTTGTAAATTATGGGTACAGGGAGTTAACATGATTGAATATTTTTCATGAATAAACATCATAATACATGTATAGGTGTTGGGCCCTTTTAGTCTGGGCGTGGAGTGTTTTCTTCCTGTGAACCACTCTGTAGGCCTAGTTCACCTGTGTTTCTGAGTAGCTATGACTTGGTGTTTGACTCAAGTAGTCTATGTCATGGCAGCTGTGTCGCTGAAGATCAATGGAAGAGATGGGTTGAGTGTGATGTTTGTATGAGTGATTCTCCAGAAATCTGCAAGCATCAACTCCACAGGCCAAAGCATTCAGCCCTTTGTGAACAGGTGCGTTCTCAACAGGCACTGCAGCAGATAAGGTAAATAGCCTGTACCTGATAACAGCAGATCAATGTGATCATTTTATTTGTGGACTTCGTCTCTGAAGCTCACTGCACTCTGAAGTGATCTGACTGCTGGACGCACAAACAGGTAAGCTGTTAAAATGTTTTTCTTTAAACTACAAAACATTCACCGTTGTCTATTTATGAAATAAGGTTATTACCATTATTTAAAATATGCAAATCCTGAGAGGCAAGGTAAAAATGTTTTACTCAAAATCAAACATATTATTGTGATAATTGTTATTTTGCTTTTCTTGCTTTTCATCTCCAGAAGGTCTGTTCTTTAAAAAATAACACTGGTTTGCTGGTTTACTTAATATTATTTTTCAGAACCCCCAGGATGACTCATGGTCTGATAAACAGTGAGTACTTTTTCACCACTCTTTGGTATGTGTAACAAGTTTAACTGTCTGTCTTATTGGGTTTTTTTTAAACTACCAAAGTAAAGAAGTTTCACATTTCACACCAACAGCACTATTTATTCACATAAATTTGTCATTTTTTTCACTCCTTACTTTGTTGTTTTGTAACTGGTTATCAGGCGGTCCTCTGCACTTTACTGAAGCAGTATTGATCTCTATCTCCTCAGCAGCTAATATTCCAGCTAAATTGGGCCAATCCAGTTTTACCTCTAAATGTATTCCCATGGCCGTGACCTGTGGCTGTGCTGGCCTGGTTCTTGGAGTTTCCGTTATGCTTGTTGTCTGGTGTAAATGTAAACGTAAGTCACAGCTCATTCATGGTTACAGTAAAAACATATTTCACTGCGAAAAAACAAACCAGGGTTGCTTTTGATTATGTTAAATAGAATTGTATTATGTTTAAGGTTGTGTGTAGTGGACAGAACAGCAGGGACTTTACATTCATCATTTAATCAATAAAATGTCTTATTTTGGTGTAAAATGCTATCAAGGAAGGAAATGTTACTTTGATTTAGTGAAATATTGTTTGCTGTTTAATAACACGTTCTTAATGTGTTTCTCTGTTGTTCATTTCAATTTTATTAACAGGAGATTACGAAAAAAATTAAACAGCTTGAAGTTGACTTAGAAAAGCAGGATAAAGAACCGAAAGGTGTTGACATGACACATGTGGTTGAGATACAGGATAAAGAACCGGATCCCATGAAGGCCACACTGATGAAGATTAAGACTGAACTGAAGGAAATGAGAGATCCACTCCAAAAACAACTTGATGAAGCGAAGAAAGAGAAGGGTGCGATAAAGTTAGGGGAGATAGAAACAGAGAGAGAACTGACATTAGGAGAAAAGCAAAACCTATTAAATGATCAGAAGAATTTGGACAAGATAGAGAGAATCTCTGAGAACATGATGATGAAGGTAAATACAATGCTGGGGTCAATAGAGTCTCAGCTTATTGAATAAACAAGGAGAGGAACGTTTGAATCGTGTTAAGATCAGGTGAAAGCAATCAGAACAATTTAAATTCACCAAAACTCAACAACAATCAAACAAAAGATATTTTTAAATGAAGTGTGAAGTAAAATGTTATGATGGTGACAGTGTGACCGTGGGTTTATTATCATCAGGTGCAGCTCAATGAAAACAAGTACTACAATATCAGCTCCATTTAATTGGTTGTGTGCAGAAAATGTCTGAAAGTTGTATGAGGATAAGATGCATTGTTTCTCTTGCTTTGCATTTCTGTTAAATAATTTCACTGTTTCTTCTTTGTTGTTGTTAAAATTGCTCATCATTGCATACATTCTGAAAATCTAAATAAAATCACATTTAAAAAGCCTCATGTGGATTTTTTTTGTTGTTTTCGCATTGGGAACTAATCATGATTTGATTCTACTGTAGAACAACATGATCCCCTATGCCGTGTTAAGCCACAGAGGACGCCAAAGGGCCCACGGGGCCACAAAGACAGCCAACGTAAACTAGCGGCCGGTCACACAAAAAGATAATAAGATAGCATTGTCATTTTGAGCGGTTCTCTGTGTTTCAGCAGTTTGGTTCAATTTAAGTTAGTAGTTGGCTTTTTTTCTAAACTGATGACTGTAAATTTAGATTGTATGGACCCAGTAGTAGAGGTCAACCCTATTTGTTTGGAGCAGATGGCCAGATCTTACACAGTGTGCAGCTTAAAGTCTTACCTGACTAAGTGAGTTCATGCTGTGAACTTGTTACTTGTTTGATATTCACTGAAAAAAAAAATTCGTCTTGGTTCATGTTTTTTTATTTCTCTAAAGCATCTTCAAATATGTATTAATTTTCATCATAAAATGCTTTTTGCAAAGAATGTGTGCTTTGCTTGTGTTCGATGTTGTGTCCTATGTGGTCAGTTTATTTATTGTGTAGCTGAGGCTCTTAACGTGACCTCAAAGACGGGAACTCAGAGGAACAGGAACTGGAACCAAATGTGAACAGTGGAGGAGGCAGAGGGATGATGTTGGTAACTTATTAAACAATATGGCTTACAAGCTGAAAGTCCACAGGCCGGCAGGACATGGGAGTCAAACAACTGATAGCAACCAGAAAACTGGGAAATAACAGCTAGAGCACTACTCAATGTGTTAAACGCTGACAACCTGACACAGACTAAGGCCATGTCCACACTATTCTGTTTTCATTTTAAAACGCATATCTTTTGCTACGGTTACAACGAGCGTCCACACTTTTAGGGCAACGAAAAACGGAGAAGTTTGAAAACTCTGGGGTTTAACTCTTGGTGTGGATGGCGAAAACGCATGAGTTCTAAAAAGATGACGTAGACACCCGCTTTGGCTACTTGATCGGGTCTTAGCTGTCACAACGTGTCTTTTCCTGATTCGTCACGGCCTTATAACATGACCTTCCTCCTGAAGAAAATAAACAACAGCCTTGATTATCGTTCGACTACCAGGTTTATTCAACATGGACAAAGGATTACAGGCGTTGCTGACCTTGTTGTCTTTACTAGCAGCTTTTGTTCAGTTGAATTTTTAGTACATTTTATGTGTGTGTGTGTGTGTGTGTGTGTGTGTGTGTGTGTGTGTGTGTGTGTGTGTGTTGTGTGCTTGTGTGTGTGTGTGTGTGAGAGAGAGAGAGAGCGAGAGCTAGAGAGAGATCTGCAGCGTTGTAACAAAGTCTGAAAAATAAAACTTTCCATGAAATTTGTCTGTTTGATTTTATAGCTGAAGATTTTGGAGGAAGATCAAGCACTACCTTTTAATATTAAAGAATACTATCATACTCTGTTGTATTTTTTGTAACTAAGCAACCAATCTACTCCCTGTTTACACCGGCACCCGCATGCCCAGTGTACGTGAACAGTCATGTGATATTCATTTTCAGCCCTGCTACTCTGGACGCAAATCATTTCAAAAACGATGCTGAAACGCCAGTGTAGACGGAGATTGTTTAAGTTTTAAAACCCCGTTTCGATGTAGTCTCAGTTTATAGGGCCCCTCATACTTCTCTATTGTTTAGCATCAATTCAAAGAAACACAGGGATGACTACAACAATTTACAACTCCTGTTTGCATCAGGATGTTGAATGGCCCTCCTGCCCATAAAAGACAACAGTAGATCCAGTGAATATCCATTTGTCTTATGTGTAAAGAACAGGATGCGTTACTTTTATTAGCAACGAGAAACCAGAACACATCTGTGGTGATCTAGTTTAGCGTAGCGTGCTTCGCCGGAGGAGAATGTTTTTCACGTTACCTCTTACGTCGTGTGGGTTGCCAGTTTGAGCGCAGTGGCTCCACAGAAAACATTATATTTAACACGATTCAAGGCGTATTTATTTTCCAAACGCATTCATTTTATTCCAACGTATTGTTGGGTATGTCATGCTACCGAACCGTAAGGCCCGTACCGAACGGTTCGATAAAATAAGTGTATTGTTACACCACTAGTATGTATCTTAAACCCAAGCTCAAGCTCTTAAACTTACTCAAGCATACCACAATGGTGTAACAATAAAGATAATTCAAGATAAAAACATATAAATGTACATATGCACCCAATACCTACACACACGTTACTACACCGTAACCTTATGCTAACCTTACCCTAACATTTACCTTAGCATGAACCTTATCCTAAACTTCACTACCCTAACCTCAAACCAAGCCTTGAATGCACAACTACACACTGACACACACACACACACACACACACACACACACACACACACACACACACACACACACACACACACACACACACACACACACACACACACACACACACACACACACACACACACAGAAAATAGGAAGGTTTCAAGCTTACCTTTAAATGTACTTACAGTTTTTATAGATCCCAATTCCTCCTTCAGTAGATGGATGTGAAAACTGCCTATGTGCACATACTCCACTCTGCACAGTGTAGGCCGATTATAAAGCTGAAAGTTCTTACTACTTCCCTTAAATTCAGATTTCAACTCTGCACTGACAGGCTGTGTTTTTTGTGGCTGAACATTTATATTTCTCTTCAAACATCAGTTGAACCAACTCAAACCTTCCATTGCATCAACACCAAAAATACCACAGGAAGAGGAGGTTCTCACTCTACACTAAACGCCTGCACTTCAGTCTGATGCTCAGGCAGTCAGCAGCCAGACAACATGGAGGTCACAGCTCTCTGCATCACACTGAGTGAGTACTGAGTCCGTCTCCTTGTTCCAGAAGGAGATTCCAAACTTAAGAAATACATAAGCTTGATTCATGAGAAGTAGAAATTCTGCAACTCACATGCATTTGTGATTGCGTCCTATCAGAGTTATATTATTAGAATAATTTGTATTTTGCTAACCGAGACTGTCACATAGACCACGTGCACTTGTCAGAGGCTTATCATATTTAATCATATAATTAAGTGGCAGTAAAATGTATAGTTTTCTGACAGAAATGAGAAGTTATCTCTGTCTGATACTCGGCTCTCTTTCTTTGTGGGTCCAGTGATGCATGTGTGGATGCTGGCTGCACAAGTTCACTTCAGTTATTGTGCTCAGAAACATGGTAAGCTGCAGTCAGTTAAACATCAACTGTTCATGAATCTTCATTAAAATGCACTTTGTCATATGTAAAATGCCAAAATACTCATACATTGATACCCACAGACTGCCGTTTGCAGAGCAGCAACCTGACATATGCACATGCTCAGCAAATTGTGTTGTTTCTGTTTGATTAACCCGAAAAAAAGCTGCAGTAGTTTTTCCCTGCATTCAAAAAATGTGACTTTCACACACAAGCCTCAACCTATATCAAGACTTTAGATTGAAGTGTATTCGCTCAACTTTGCTCCCTCACTATAGATTATGCATGTTTGACACAAAAGGTATTGCGGGACAAAACTTGTTTGAAATGTAGAACTTTGTAATGTTTTTGTCATTTTATAATGTCAAAGTTTGTCGCAATCCAATTAATAGTGTATTGCCATGATAATGCTAATGCTACTGCCATAAAGACACAAAGCAGTTTTAATGTGTTCATTTCTGTCTCAGAGTTCAACAAGTGAATCTCTTGCTTCTGTGTCTCAGATGCAGCTTTTCCTCGCATCCATCCCAACAGACTGCAGTTTTTTGAATACGAGTCCATCTCTTTCACCTGTGTGTTTGATGGCTCGGCTGAATGGAGGGTGATGAGGACACTCCGGGAAATCACTCCGAGAAGCATTTCTAACTGGGCGCCATCAGCAGGATCTGGCACCATTAACCCTGCCTTCTCATCAGACAGTGGAGCGTACTGGTGTGAAGATGGAGACGGACTGAGAAGCAGTGCTCTCAACATCTCTGTCACTGGTGTGTTTTATATTACACTTTATTTTAGTCTACAAACGTTGGATGAATTGTTTTAGATAATAGAACGCTTTGGTGAAAGTCAAGAAACTGCAGTGAAATAGTTCCTGACATGGCAAGAAGCACACTACTATAAGTAAGAGGAATGATAGGAACACACACATTTAGAATTTCATTCAAGTAGAAAAATCAAACGGGTTAAAAGGTCACTCGCTTTCACTTCTCACTCAATGTCCCCAGCCTGGGTTTGCTTGGGGACACTGGTGACTTTTGATCCTTTCTGCTAATTCCTATAAGTGTTTCTGTGTTTAACCTAAAATATTTTTAAAACAATGTTCAGCTGGTTCTGTGATCCTGGAGAGTCCTGTTCTGCCGGTGAAGGAGGGAGTCGATGTGACAATGTACTGCAAAAAGAATAAAGTCCTGGTGACCTCATAGCTGATTTCTATAAAGATGGCGTCCGCATCAGGACCAGCTATAAAGGAAACTTGATCATCTACAACGTTTCCACATCAGATGAAGGACTCTACAAGTGTCACAACTCTGGATCTGGAGAATCAGCAGAGAGCCTGCTGTCTGTTAGAGGTGAGACAAAGAGTAGTTCAAAACTAAGTATAGGCTACATGAATTGTTATTTGCATGGTTCAGTGTGTGGTAGGAAGAACATGTTGCATTGAGTGTTTTGTGTTTGCTGTTTCAGGATTTATAGTGAAATAGGAAAAATATATATTGTGAAATGCTTCAGGAGATAAGTAAAGATAAAAAATGTTGCGCAGCATTTGCAATACAAAGCAGGACGAGTGCATCATAAAAAGTCTTAGATAACAAGAGTGCAAATATAAAGCACTGTTCTCAAATCATGATGAAAAAATTGCTCGATAAAGTTAAAGTGTGTTCTTTTCTTCGTCTTTTCAGAACGTCATGAAGAAGAGACTCCTTCTCCTCCTCCACCTAAGTTCCCCACCGTGCTGTGGATCGTTGTCCCTGTTTTGCTGGTGGCCCTGCTGCTTTTTGTGTTTGTTTGTGGAGTACTACACTGCAAAAAACACAAAGGTAAAGGAAGCAATACCAAAGGCTTAACACCTGGTTTGACTGAGATTTAAAGTCCAAAGTCCAATATGAGGTCATCGAGTCATATGAGTAACTTCTTTGAAAATCAGAAAGCTGAAACAAATTCCCTTTATCCCCACTGACCAAGAATAATGAATGTGTAGTATTATGCAGGGTTCTTCAGGGAAGACAGTGTAAGTTTACTCTACATGTACATCTGGTTTAGCTGCTGTTACGACCTGACTCAGTTGGCCATAACAAAAATGGAACAACAGAAATGTTATCAACCAAAGTGGACCAAATTAAGATGCCAAAGAAAGACTTTTAGGATGTGGGCTGAGGATGTCAGGATGATCAGTGGTGTAAGTATAAGTGAGCAACGTCTGTTTGTGTGTTGTAAGAAGCAAAAGAAGGCACAACGATGACTTTGACCAACATACTTAGCCCAAACGGAGCCGGTACCTGTAGGGAAAAGGCTGAGAGCTGCAGCAGCACGGCAGGCAGAGGGAGAAGCAGGCAGCCAGGGCTTTGGGCCCAGGTGTTTCCTCTTGGCCCTAACCATCCCCTGCCACCAGGTATCTGGAAAACATGGCAAACAGCAGGGAAAGTAGGGCTCGTCAGTCTGTTCTAGCTATTTAACAACAAGACAGGCCACTCATCTAATAATTCATTGACTTGCATAAGAGGCTTTGAAAATCATAATATGCCTTCTTGAAGAGAAACATAAAACCTTCAGCGTCCACACTGGCCTACTGTGAAAACATTCTGTGGGGCATTGTGTACGAACCCCTTTCTGCTGGCTTTGGTCATGAGCAAGACATATGTGCTCATTTCTGTTGAATTTGTGGGACAAAATTATATTATATGTTTTCTGATAAAATACAGAATGCTAACATATTATCCTTTGTTATGTTTTAGTATCAAGAGGTGAAAGTTTAGTTGATCCAAACAATGCAACATATGCTGTTGTCAAAAAACCAAGAAGGGGAACAGGTATGATATCATTTACAAAACCACAGAAGGTCTGTGGTGCAACAATTGACATGGGTTGTTGGATAAATATAGTTCAAAGTAGGAAAAGAAATGCATTTTTGTTTTTTCTATGTTTCAGTCTTGGGTGGTGATGATGTGGTTGATTCACACCAAGCGACATATGCTGATATCCAAAAACCGAGGAAGGAGAAAGGTAAGTGATTGTTTAAACCTAACTGTTGGATTGTTTTAAACCTAACTGTTGGTTTTGTTGTCTAAACCTAACTGTTGGTTTTGTTGTCTAAACCTAACTGTTGGTTTTGTTGTCTAAACCTAACTGTTGGTTTTATTGTCTAAACATAACTGTTGGTTTAGTTGTCTAAACCTAACTGTTGGTTTAGTTGTCTAAACCTAACTGTTGGTTTTATTGTCTTAACATAACTGTTGGTTTTATTGTCTTAACATAACTAACTGTTGGTTTTATTGTCTTAACATAACTGTTGGTTTTGTTGTTTAAACCTAACTGTTGGTTTTATTGTCTTAACATAACTGTTGGTTTTATTGTCTTAACATAACTGTTGGTTTTGTTGTTTAAACCTAACTGTTGGTTTTATTGTCTAAACATAACTGTTGGTTTTGTTGTCTAAACCTAACTGTTGGTTTAGTTGTCTAAACCTAACTGTTGGTTTAGTTGTCTAAACCTAACTGTTGGTTTTGTTGTCTAAACCTAACTGTTGGTTTTGTTGTCTAAACCTAACTGTTGGTTTTGTTGTCTAAAAACTGTTGGTTTTGTTGTCTAAACCTAACTGTTGGTTTTGTTGTCTAAACCTAACTGTTGGTTTTGTTGTCTAAACCTAACTGTTGGTTTTGTTGTCTAAACCTAACTGTTGGTTTTGTTGTCTAAACCTAACTGTTGGTTTTGTTGTCTAAACCTAACTGTTGGTTTTGTTGTCTAAACCTAACTGTTGGTTTTGTTGTCTAAACCTAACTGTTGGTTTGTTGCCTAAACCTAACTGTTGGTGTTGTTGTCTAAACCTAACTGTTGGTTTTGTTGCCTAAACCTAACTGTTGGTGTTGTTGTCTAAACCTAACTGTTGGTTGGTTTTGTTGTTTCTAAACCTAACTGTTGGTTTAGTTGTCTAAACCTAACTGTTGGTTTTGTTGTCTAAACCTAACTGTTGTTGTTGCCTAAACCTAACTGTTGGTTTGTTGTCTAAACCTAACTGTTGGTTTTGTTGTCTAAACCTAACTGTTGGTTTTGTTGTCTAAACCTAACTGTTGGTTTTGTTGTCTAAAAACTGTTGGTTTTGTTGTCTAAACCTAACTGTTGGTTTAGTTGTCTAAACCTAACTGTTGGTTTTGTTGTCTAAACCTAACTGTTGGTTTGTTGCCTAAACCTAACTGTTGGTTTTGTTGTTTAAACCTAACTGTTGGTTTAGTTGTCTAAACCTAACTGTTGGTTTTATTGTCTAAACATAACTGTTGGTTTTGTTGTCTAAACCTAACTGTTGGTTTAGTTGTCTAAACCTAACTGTGGTTTTTTTCTAAACCTAACTGTCGTTTTTTAACCTTATGCCATCCCCCCAAAAAAGGTGTGCTAAGGGACAGGAAAAAGAGGGAATTTGTGTCCCTGAACACAACACGATTAGATTGTATTTTTTTATAAACACTGTTTCAGCACAAAACCACAGCAAATCTGTGGTGCCACACATTCGTCTCATTCTAATGAGGTGTTTCAGTGCTTCACATGTTAAACAGCTACAAATGATAAATGCATCATTTACCACAAATAATTGTTTTGGTTATGGGTTTTTCAATTTTTTCAGTCACAGGCGGTGGTGATTTGGTGGATCCTCATCATGTGACATATGCGATGGTGAAAAGGAAGGAGAAAGGTACTTACTTAAATCTACTTCACTTCTACTTCCTCTTTAAACAAGACCATCTTCTGTCAGACCAAACTTGTTCTTGTGGATCTTATAGATACTGTAAGATTCCAGGTGAAGCAGAAATGACACATGGTTCTAAGTTTGGAATATTCACCTGTCGAATCCACAGTACTTTTGCTTACGGCATGACTCAAGGGATGGCAATGTCCGTCTCTCAGTTGTTCCATCACTTCGGTTCAGACTGAAATTTCTCAACAACTGCAGGATTGCGAGCCATGAAATTTTGTACAGACATAAATGGTTCCCAGAGGACGGATTTGTTGGACCTCTGCCCTCTCCTGTAGCACCACCAGAAGATTCTTTTTTTGTCACTAAATCCTGTAAAATATCTACTCTCTGGATTGGGACAGGTATTTGTGGTTCCTAGACAACCTTCACCTCCTAACTTCTCATCTAGCTCCATAATCAGGTCAGGATGCGACTGTGTCCAATACTTTGCTAAAATCAACTAGCTTGCAGGTTTCTCATGGCAACAGTGAATAGATGTGACATGATGTTAAAAAGAGAAATGATTGAGACCCATTGTCTGTCTGCCTTTAGATGTAGGAGATCATTTCATCCTCTCGGTTATAAACCACATGAGAAAACCACAGACAGAAAGCAGGGGCGCCTCAGTAGGTTTATCTAGACGTCTGCATACAAGACGCCGTGCAGTTTGACAGTTGGGGAGAGGGAACCTTAAAAGACCAATACACAAATATACAACGCAGTAAATGTTTCCATCATTTATATGAGGACAATGTTGTTGTTGTAATGAAAGACATGAAATCTGACCAGTTCTAACTGCTGATTTTTTATGAACTGACTTTCATAGAGGAAGGGATTTACTGAAATGTGCAATTTCAATTTAATTTTTAAACGAACAATTCTGATAATGACAATTTTGTTTGAATCCAAAACAGAACCCAAAATTTCTAAAGCATCTACCAAGCCACGTCTACCAGAAGAGAGCACTGTCTATTCTGCAATAAACATTGCTGTTGGTAAGCCTGCACCTTTTTCTTTTAATATTTAAGTAATTACTGTATTAATCCAGATCCTATGCCAGTGAATCACTGAGTCACTAGCACTTCACATTGTGCAATACCAGATTTAAATAAAGATTAGAAGAGAAATTACTTTTTAGCATGAACAGCTTTTGCTCTCCGTGATTGTTTCATAGTATTTGTATTTCCTCCCAGGGAGAGCAGACACACCTGACTGAAGGAAAGAGGAAGTTCACACGCAGCGATGTTACAGTGACACAGTACTGTTCTCTTTTAATATTGTTGTAAAAAATGTTTCATTTACACATGGTATTTTGCATCACTTAAAAGCAATGCCTGTCTCTCCATGACTAATACAATACGTCAATTCATTCTTTTTTAAAGTATTTTGACATTACATTTTTACTGTTTTTTAAAAGTTTCATGTCTTATAAAGCCATGTAATGTACTTCAAACGAGATCAGACTATACTCAGCTTTTGTTGTAATATGTCTCTAATTCCCAGTCATGGTTTTGTCCGACACATTCTCACCCAAATGCGTCAAATACAACAGTTTGGTCAATGCTCTGTAAGTCACAGACAATGACACTCTGTGTGTCTTTTCAAAATAAACTTCCCGTCTTCACAGGAAGTAAGGGTTTAAGCAACAAAACCACTGAGCTGGGATTAGGAAAAGTGTGTGGTTGATATGACTGACTAACGTAAAAAGTGACTACCAAGAGAGCTGAAAGCCTGGTGCATTTCATACAGTCAATTGCAAGTGTGTCTGTGTCAAACCTGGTACAGCACCTGGTACAGCACTACAAGCTACAGGGACTACAGCACATAACATCCAGACCTTTCCTTCAGTTCAATAACAGAAAATGTTTCAGTTCCCTAAAACTGACGATTGTAAACATTCGATTTCAGTATCGGCTCATTCGAGTCAAAGAACATGGTCTTCTTTCTACGCCCACAGGTGATTGTTAAAACCTTGAAAAACTGCTGTATTGTTCTTTATTTCAGTTTTTTTTACCTTACCTTGTGTGCAAAGGGATCTCCCTGTTTTTGTACTTCACACCATACTTAATTGGTAGATTTGTTGTAAAGATCAACAGCAGTTTCTGTACTTTTATGAAGGCTGTAGTCATTCATCATCTGCAAAAGAAAATGAATAATGTACTGAAACAGCAAGTTTTTCATGATATTTCCCTTTAAATACATGAGCAAGTCAAAGCTTAAACAATACAAAAACCATGTGGCAAACATGATGGAAATATGATATTTCTGTTTAATGGAAGACCCTTACAGTCTCATCTCTCCACACAGACTGCACTTTGGCACATTTTGCTTTTATTAATTCATCAACTTTTCCATCAAAACAAAGAATATCATTTCTTTCTGTGATTTTAAACTTTTTAATCAGATTTCGGGTCTTTATTTGTGCCGTGCATGAATACAGGTGGATGGGGACATTCTAACTGCCGGTTCACATGGTGGACGGAACAATTTAAAGTGGTCAAGCTGTTCACAGCAGGTGAAAAGAGTCGTGTGGTTCATCGTCCTCCTCGTTCTTCATCTGAGGTTTGGGTGTGTCACATTATCAGTGTCCATTTTAAGAGTGAGCGGTTTATTCAGTGTGACAGTTAAACCACATTGTTTTATCTGATCTGTTCACACGTCTGAAGACGCTGCTGAATGGAGCTGCTGCAGCTTTAAATACACTCTGCTGACTAAATCATGCTGTTTGACCTGAAGCACGCATACTGAGTTTAGAGACATTTATTTTCAGTTCCCATTAACTAAACCACAAACCTCTGTGGTCCCGGTCTTCACAGCACATTCACCCAAACAGAGCGTTCGGCTAAAGTTCAGCCCGATGTAACTTTGACACATGAACTCATGACAAACTGTCACTTCATGTTGTGAGCGTACTCTTGTTTTCCTGTTCTCTCTCCAGTGCCCTCCTGTCTCACTTTATCTCTTGAGGTGCTGTCAGTGCAGAGTCAATTAAAAAATGTACTCAAGATAATATATGGGACTGACTTCACACTGTTCACACTTTTATGTACTTTAATGATTGTAGTTGGCATTGTTCCTTATTGTATTACCATTATATTGTTTTATGGACTTATAGGTACACATACTTGGTTTGAGGTGATACTTTACAAAGAAAATCCTTAACAGACATTTGAAATGTATACATCTTTCCAATTTTCTATTTCAAACATTGTATGTTGTATGAATGTGTTTATTCTGTCAATGTAATAAATTCACACAAACTCAACTATTGAACATGCATTAGTGACCATTTTGCATAATGAGACATGTATTGCTTAATGCTGCCCCCTATTGACAAACTATTGTTATTGCCAAATAATAGAGACACCAAACATACTATATTGTTTTTATAATATTGTGATACTATTACTTTTATAATGTTATTAGTTGAGAAGCAACTTATTTTAACTTATTTTATATATATATATATATATATATATATATATATAATATATTTATAGAAATGCCCTTAAGTAAACTTTTTTTATTAATAGTAAAACTCCTACATTAAAATGCTTACTTCAAGTGAAGAGTGAAATACAGGTATTATTGGCCCAATGTACTAAAATGTACTTAACATCTGTTCAAGGTGGAGCTTTCAATTCTGATATGATGCTGGATAGTTGTTAATGAAGTTATTGAATACTAATGTTTATCATATTTTAATTATATTGAATTTGTGGGTAAAGTCTGATCTGCAACATAACTAGTAACTTCAGGTAAATGTATTGGTGTAATATTTTCGCCTTAAGTAGATTATTATTTAAGTACTTTTGTAAATTATGGGTACAGGGAGTTAACATGATTGAATATTTTTCATGAATAAACATCATAATACATGTATAGGTGTTGGGCCCTTTTAGTCTGGGCGTGGAGTGTTTTCTTCCTGTGAACCACTCTGTAGGCCTAGTTCACCTGTGTTTCTGAGTAGCTATGACTTGGTGTTTGACTCAAGTAGTCTATGTCATGGCAGCTGTGTCGCTGAAGATCAATGGAAGAGATGGGTTGAGTGTGATGTTTGTATGAGTGATTCTCCAGAAATCTGCAAGCATCAACTCCACAGGCCAAAGCATTCAGCCCTTTGTGAACAGGTGCGTTCTCAACAGGCACTGCAGCAGATAAGGTAAATAGCCTGTACCTGATAACAGCAGATCAATGTGATCATTTTATTTGTGGACTTTGTCTCTGAAGCTCACTGCACTCTGAAGTGATCTGACTGCTGGACGCACAAACAGGTAAGCTGTTCAAATGTTTTTCTTTAAACTACAAAACATTCACCGTTGTCTATTTATGAAATAAGGTTATTACCATTATTTAAAATATGCAGATCCTGAGAGGCAAGGTAAAAATGTTTTACTCAAAATCAAACATATTATTGTGATAATTGTTATTTTGCTTTTCTTGCTTTTCATCTCCAGAAGGTCTGTTCTTGAAAAAATAACATTGGTTTGCTGGTTTACTTAATATTATTTTTCAGAACCCCAGGATGACTCATGGTCTGATAAACAGTGAGTACTTTTTCACCACTCTTTGGTGTGTGTAACAAGTTTAACTGTCTGTCTTATTGGGTTTTTTTTAAACTACCAAAGTAAAGAAGTTTCACATTTCACACCAACAGCACTATTTATTCACATAAATTTGTCATTTTTTTCACTCCTTACTTTGTTGTTTTGTAACTGGTTATCAGGCGGTCCTCTGCACTTTACTGAAGCAGTATTGATCTCTATCTCCTCAGCAGCTGATATTCCAGCTAAATTGGGCCAATCCAGTTTTACCTCTGAATGTATTCCCATGGCCGTGACCTGTGGCTGTGCTGGCCTGGTTCTTGGAGTTTCCGTTATGCTTGTTGTCTGGTGTAAATGTAAACGTAAGTCACAGCTCATTCATGGTTACAGTAAAAACATATTTCACTGCGAAAAAACAAACCAGGGTTGCTTTTGATTATGTTAAATAGAATTGTATTATGTTTAAGGTTGTGTGTAGTGGACAGAACAGCAGGGACTTTACATTCATCATTTAATCAATAAAATGTCTTATTTTGGTGTAAAATGCTATCAAGGAAGGAAATGTTACTTTGATTTAGTGAAATATTGTTTGCTGTTTAATAACACGTTCTTAATGTGTTTCTCTGTTGTTCATTTCAATTTTATTAACAGGAGATTACGAGAAAAAAATTAAACAGCTTGAAGTTGACTTAGAAAAGCAGGATAAAGAACCGAAAGGTGTTGACATGACACATGTGGTTGAGATACAGGATAAAGAACCGGATCCCATGAAGGCCACACTGATGAAGATTAAGACTGAACTGAAGGAAATGATGATCCACTCCAAAAACAACTTGATGAAGCGAAGAAAGAGAAGGGTGCGATAAAGTTAGGGGAGATAGAAACAGAGAGAGAACTGACATTAGGAGAAAAGCAAAACCTATTAAATGATCAGAAGAATTTGGACAAGATAGAGAGAATCTCTGAGAACATGATGATGAAGGTAAATACAATGCTGGGGTCAATAGAGTCTCAGCTTATTGAATAAACAAGGAGAGGAACGTTTGAATCGTGTTAAGATCAGGTGAAAGCAATCAGAACAATTTAAATTCACCAAAACTCAACAACAATCAAACAAAAGATATTTTTAAATGAAGTGTGAAGTAAAATGTTATGATGGTGACAGTGTGACCGTGGGTTTATTATCATCAGGTGCAGCTCAATGAAAACAAGTACTACAATATCAGCTCCATTTAATTGGTTGTGTGCAGAAAATGTCTGAAAGTTGTATGAGGATAAGATGCATTGTTTCTCTTGCTTTGCATTTCTGTTAAATAATTTCACTGTTTCTTCTTTGTTGTTGTTAAAATTGCTCATCATTGCATACATTCTGAAAATCTAAATAAAATCACATTTAAAAAGCCTCATGTGGATTTTTTTGTTGTTTTCGCATTGGGAACTAATCATGATTTGATTCTACTGTAGAACAACATGATCCCCTATGCCGTGTTAAGCCACAGAGGACGCCAAAGGGCCCACGGGGCCACAAAGACAGCCAACGTAAACTAGCGGCCGGTCACACAAAAAGATAATAAGATAGCATTGTCATTTTGAGCGGTTCTCTGTGTTTCAGCAGTTTGGTTCAATTTAAGTTAGTAGTTGGCTTTTTTTCTAAACTGATGACTGTAAATTTAGATTGTATGGACCCAGTAGTAGAGGTCAACCCTATTTGTTTGGAGCAGATGGCCAGATCTTACACAGTGTGCAGCTTAAAGTCTTACCTGACTAAGTGAGTTCATGCTGTGAACTTGTTACTTGTTTGATATTCACTGAAAAAAAAATTCGTCTTGGTTCATGTTTTTTTATTTCTCTAAAGCATCTTCAAATATGTATTAATTTTCATCATAAAATGCTTTTTGCAAAGAATGTGTGCTTTGCTTGTGTTCGATGTTGTGTCCTATGTGGTCAGTTTATTTATTGTGTAGCTGAGGCTCTTAACGTGACCTCAAAGACGGGAACTCAGAGGAACAGGAACTGGAACCAAATGTGAACAGTGGAGGAGGCAGAGGGATGATGTTGGTAACTTATTAAACAATATGGCTTACAAGCTGAAAGTCCACAGGCCGGCAGGACATGGGAGTCAAACAACTGATAGCAACCAGAAAACTGGGAAATAACAGCTAGAGCACTACTCAATGTGTTAAACGCTGACAACCTGACACAGACTAAGGCCATGTCCACACTATTCTGTTTTCATTTTAAAACGCATATCTTTTGCTACGGTTACAACGAGCGTCCACACTTTTAGGGCAACGAAAAACGGAGAAGTTTGAAAACTCTGGGGTTTAACTCTTGGTGTGGATGGCGAAAACGCATGAGTTCTAAAAAGATGACGTAGACACCCGCTTTGGCTACTTGATCGGGTCTTAGCTGTCACAACGTGTCTTTTCCTGATTCGTCACGGCCTTATAACATGACCTTCCTCCTGAAGAAAATAAACAACAGCCTTGATTATCGTTCGACTACCAGGTTTATTCAACATGGACAAAGGATTACAGGCGTTGCTGACCTTGTTGTCTTTACTAGCAGCTTTTGTTCAGTTGAATTTTTAGTACATTTTATGTGTGTGTGTGTGTGTGTGTGTGTGTGTGTGTGTGTGTGTGTGTGTGCTTGTGCTTGTGTGTGTGTGTGTGAGAGAGAGAGAGAGCGAGAGCTAGAGAGAGATCTGCAGCGTTGTAACAAAGTCTGAAAATAAAACTTTCCATGAAATTTGTCTGTTTGATTTTATAGCTGAAGATTTTGGAGGAAGATCAAGCACTACCTTTTAATATTAAAGAATACTATCATACTCTGTTGTATTTTTTGTAACTAAGCAACCAATCTACTCCCTGTTTACACCGGCACCCGCATGCCCAGTGTACGTGAACAGTCATGTGATATTCATTTTCAGCCCTGCTACTCTGGACGCAAATCATTTCAAAAACGATGCTGAAACGCCAGTGTAGACGGAGATTGTTTAAGTTTTAAAACCCCGTTTCGATGTAGTCTCAGTTTATAGGGCCCCTCATACTTCTCTATTGTTTAGCATCAATTCAAAGAAACACAGGGATGACTACAACAATTTACAACTCCTGTTTGCATCAGGATGTTGAATGGCCCTCCTGCCCATAAAAGACAACAGTAGATCCAGTGAATATCCATTTGTCTTATGTGTAAAGAACAGGATGCGTTACTTTTATTAGCAACGAGAAACCAGAACACATCTGTGGTGATCTAGTTTAGCGTAGCGTGCTTCGCCGGAGGAGAATGTTTTTCACGTTACCTCTTACGTCGTGTGGGTTGCCAGTTTGAGCGCAGTGGCTCCACAGAAAACATTATATTTAACACGATTCAAGGCGTATTTATTTTCCAAACGCATTCATTTTATTCCAACGTATTGTTGGGTATGTCATGCTACCGAACCGTAAGGCCCGTACCGAACGGTTCGATAAAAATAAGTGTATTGTTACACCACTAGTATGTATCTTAAACCCAAGCTCAAGCTCTTAAACTTACTCAAGCATACCACAATGGTGTAACAATAAAGATAATTCAAGATAAAAACATATAAATGTACATATGCACCCAATACCTACACACACGTTACTACACCGTAACCTTATGCTAACCTTACCCTAACATTTACCTTAGCATGAACCTTATCCTAAACTTCACTACCCTAACCTCAAACCAAGCCTTGAATGCACAACTGCTATCTAGTGTTTGTGCAGCTTCCCTGCTTGAAAGGGATTGGTACAGACCATAGGAGGTTTAACTGGGTTCCACTCATGCAATGACCACACCGTTTTCCTTCTTTAACTCCTCTTTACTTTTCTTTTTGTATTTTCACAGGTACAGGTAAGTTGTAGCAGGTAGGTATTGTGGGTACAGTTGTAAGTGGGTTGCAAGTGGTAAACTGCTAGGTATACTGCAAGGTAAAAAACCTTTAAAGAAACCAAAAATAACTACAGTAAATGCAGTGCAGAATGAAATAGTAAATACAAACATGTTTTTCATATAGGCATTTAAATACTTATAAATATAAATATATAAATATAAATATAAATATTATTAATAGTTTTTAATGTCTAAGCATATTTTCATGAATTCTGTTTTAAATATATGAAACCATTTTTAACTGCTTTAAATATCAATTCATTTTTAAATGCACAAATTCATCTTAACTGGTTTTTTTTTTATATATATATAATCACTCATTTGAAATGTAAATATAAATAGATCAATAAAGTCAAATAGAAATAACTTTAGCAGTATTCAGATCATTTCTATCAATCTACAGATCAAAAAATAAACCCCATTTGTTTTCAAACAATTTGCAGTCAAACAATCATGTGGCATCCAACACCAAACAATTGTCCATGCTTAAGCGCACGTTCCTGAAAGAGTCTCTCTTCCCCTTTCTGTCCTTTCCGGTAAGGTGACGCAATGACGTTTCCTGGATTTCCCAGGTAACGCTCTGAGGAGGGATTCCCCCAGCTGTCAGTCGGCGCTGCATATTAACCCCTTCATATCCAGCGGGATTTTCCAAGTTGACTTCACAGTAGGACTTGTCTCTCAGGTTCACACCAATTTAAGCCAAACAGCATCTATTTACCTGAGTTTACACTATGTAATATTAATGCTGACTGAAGCAGTAAAATGATTTCTTTCAGCTGTTGGTCAGGGTGAAGACAACTACGTCCACCATCATCTACTGACAAGAAAGGGGGGCTCAAACGCAGACAGATACACGACTAACTAATTAGATGTGTGTGGAAATGGGTTATAAAACCCTCAAACAGCTCGTCTTCATCGTTCCTGACTCAAGCAGCTTCCCTTATTAACCATGTGCAACGTCCTCCATGAAACAAAGAAAAGGGGTCAAGGGATGGAAAGGGGTTCCAAAGGAGGATAAAAAAGTGGACGAGAGATATAAAGGGGGTTGAGGGAGGGATGAAAAAGGTTCTGATAACTGGGTGTATTCAGAACCCAAAAGCAGTACGACTCACACGAGGAATAGGGGTTTGGGTAAGGCGGAAAGGCGGAACCCTTCTGGAGGGCGGCCATGAGGACAACCAGGCTGACGGAGCTGCTCAGGAGGTCGGGCAAGGAGACCAGCAGGCTGACGGATGCACTCTGGCAACACGGTCGAGGAGGAGGGATGAAAAGGGACGAGGGATGTAAAGGGACGAGGGATGTAAAGGGGTCCAGAGGAGGGATGTAAAGGGTCCAGAGGAGGGATGTAAAGGGGAGGGTGTTCATGTCTGTAAAGACTCTCAGTCATCGTGGTCATAGTAAACCCAGTCCAAGTCAAGAGGACTTTTGCAGTTCCTGGTCGGCCTTCAGCCCTAAGTGTCAGGGTGAAGCACACTGCTCACTGCTGAATGTTGAAGCCACAGTGAGTTCAGCCCCAGCTTTTGCATCAACATCAGAAATACAGGAAGAGGAAGAGGAAGTTCTCATCTAGAATTAACTTCAGCTCTGTTTCACTCTGATGTCAGTCAGCAGCAACACCACATGGAGGTTACAGCTCTCTGCTTCAGACTGAGTGAGTACTGAGGAGTCTATGTTATATATATTCTATAAGTTTTACATTTCCCTCTGTATGTAAAGACAGTACACACGTCCATAGGTGACATAGAGTATCTTTCCTTTGTCTGTCCAGTGATGCTTGTATTCATTCTGCTCGGAGCACATGTTCAGAATATCGGTAAGTAGGACTCAGTCAACTCTTCATATCCACATCCATCATTGATCTCAGCCATGTTTTCATTTAAATAATGTCTTTAAAACATGGATGTTTGCAGTAACGTCCGTTTCATTTGATTCAGATGCAGCTCTTCGTATCGTTCCAAACAGACTGCAGTTCTTTGAGTACGAGTCGGTCTCTTTTCACTGTGTGGGTTCTGATGGATCCACTCAGTTGAGAGGGATCAGGACCGCTGTGGACTTTATTTCTTCATGTTATAAGGAGACGCTGGTACTGTCATGTTCTATTCAAAGAGCCTATGGAGGAGACGGAGGAGAATACTGGTGTGAGACTGAAGGAGGAGAGAGAAGCAACAGTGTCGTCATCTCTGTCACTAGTACGTTTCAGTTCCCATGACTTATTGCATGAAATGAATGAGACTATCTTGAGAGAAAAGCCTAAATAGGACATTAAACTGATGTCAATGTTCAATCTAACTCGTGCACACGAGTGCATTTCATCGATCTTCAGAAGAAACGCCATCAAATCTTTGTTTTTCAGACGGTTCAGTGATCCTGGAGAGTCCTGTCCTCCCTGTGAGAGAAGGACACGATGTGACTCTGAGGTGCAGAAACATGACGACCTCCTCTACCATCACAGCTGATTTCTATAAAGACGGCCTCCTCATCAGGAGCAGCTCTACGGGAAACATCACCATCCTCCATGTTTCCAAGTCTGATGAAGGACTCTACAAGTGCAGAGTGTCTGATGGAGGAGAGTCAGCAGAGAGCTGGCTGACTGTCAGAGGTAAAACACAGCAATGACTCAAATGAAGATAGCCAGATGTTATGTTAGCATGCTGTAAGGCTGAGATGATGTCACAGCAGATGTTCTGTTGTCTTTGCAGATCTTCACAGAGAGACTCGTCCCTCCTCAGACCACTTCCTCCACGCTGTCCTCGTCTTAAGGACTGTGCTCACCATAGTGATGGTGGCTCTGCTGCTGCTGCTGCTGGGACTACTTCACTGTGGGAAACTCAGAGTCACACAGAAATAACTGAGACTCACGTCTACAGGTTGAAGGTAGTTTGGTCCTCTAGATAACGAAGCAGAGAACATCCCATCATGCTTTGGGTCAGAAGAGATAAAACTGAACTTAGAGTTGTGTTGAACTGTGAGCTGTCAGACGTCTCTGTGTTACATGTTCAAACCTGCAGCAGCTGTTAGACTTTCTCACAGAAAAGGTTACTGACTGATACATGGACTATTTTTAAAAGGTCAGCTGACAGTTTCCTCAGCGTGTGCTGGTCTGGGTTTGGTTTTAGACTCTACACGTTCTGGTGATAATTTCAGCTTCTGACACACAAACCACACGAGAGTTTGTCTGTATAGACGAGGCGTTCAGGAGCCTCTGTGAAACAGCCAGACGTTCATGGTGTGATGGTTAGTTCAAAGCGTCACATTCAGTAATGTATATAAGGAAACATATTAATATAATATCTAGTCGGTTAGACCAGCTGCTGTGTTGCTGCATCACCTTTTTATTTTGTTCTGTTTGTCACAACAGAACAAAATAAAAACAAAACTGACAACAATATGTTAAGAATATTATTCTGAAGGTTTATTCGAACAGAAAACATGTAAATATAAAATACTGAGGGATTTCAGCTAAGAAAAGATTGTTAGCACAACTGATTTTGAAAAAACATCAAAGAATGTACAGAAATCTGTCTATTAATACTCAATTATATCTGTTTATTATACAGTAGAGTTCTATCTTACAGGAAACATATTTAGAAATAAAACACATTTGGAAGTTGATATTTCTCAAATATGAATATTATCTCAAATGACCATTAGCATCTCGAATTTAGGAAATAAAATAAGATATCAAAAATGTATTTATCTTTTTATTCCTTCATCACATGAAATGGAGAAGGGGTTACATATTGACAATTTAAATTGAATAACAAATAGAAAACATAGAAACAAACATTTGTGAAGATCTAATATGTTCAATCCAGCAAAGATAATAAAATAAAAGTTCCTGAGTTACAATAGCTCACACTTTAATCGTGAGTTTAACTTATTTTACACTGTCTTTATAACAGTTCATTATTTTATTTATAGATTTTAGAATGCTATTTTCCTCAACAATGAAGAGTACATTTCCAGTATATATTTATACGTATATAAATATATATATCCACCCAGAATTAATTTGGATTTACAGATGGAAATTAATTTGGATTTACAGATGGAAACTTTTTCTCCTTTTTCCAGTTAAAAGGAGCAATAAGGTAAGCTAAGCTGAGAAAATATAATAACTGAGTTCATGTCGGCTCTCAGTGTTGTCGATGCTTTAAAAGGAGGGTGAACTAATGACTGAGTTTGTCTGCAGAGTTGAACTTCAGTTTGTCTGCAGAGTTAAAGTCCTTCCACCAGAGCTTAGAGGAAGAGGAAATACTATCACAACCTGGACCTGACATCTGTAAAATACAAAGGTCACTGACTTAAGAGCAGAATCATTAAATCATTAACTAATTAAAGCAATAAGGTATTCATATTATTTAGTTATTTATTTTATTGCAAATGGAACTCAACAACAGGGATGACATGGATGAGAAAAAAGACAAAATGTAACAAGATACATAGAGAAATGAAGAAAGACTCACAGAGACAGTTTCTCCAGACTTGAGCTTGTAAGATTTCTCAAATGTGCACCAGATGTTTCTTCTGTTGACCTCCATTTCTAACCTCCAGCCTCCCAGTGGTCGGTCCTGTAGGAAACCAGGTGTGAGAGGGAGGGTGAGACAGAGAGAGACTAACAGATTAATGCTACAGTAGAATCTATTCAGTGCTTATCAATGATTGGATGTCATTTCACTCTTTACATGAAAACAAGAGAACATGGATTCTGGATTCACTAAGTAAACATACAGTTATAAATATTCTTCACACTCATAAATACTGGTACATTGTTCATACACACAAACAACGTTACCTCATGGGACTTGTTTATGAGACGGATATATTTCCCCCGTTGGTCGACCTCAATGACAATTCCAGGTCCTGTGGTTGAGTTCTGATTGGCTGAGCTGCTGTTCTCCTGCTGAGGACTGTGATTGGCTGTGAGAGGACATCTGCTGTGTTGTACCTGAGAGAGAGACAACAATACAGATCAGTGATCAACAGTAATCAACAGCCAGCAGACAGACAGATGGATGTTGAGCGTTCAGCAGTAGATTCATGCAGGAAGTGACGGTGAACTGTTGAACTGACTGTGATAGATTGAGTTTAATATTTTCAGTTTTCCTTATGAGTGAGATCTTTTTTGCCATTTTACAAGAAATGGGAATACATGTAATTAACTGCAAATTGTAATCTTTTCAGGTATGTTTTGATAAATGTTCAGTAACCATATTGAATGTTTATAAATCTTCCTCCTCCATAAGGTTGTGTTAAGAGAGACAGAAATTTTAGACGTGGCCCGATTACATACAAAGTCAACACCTTTAGACTTAAACAGGACAGTGTTCATACGGACCTGATGTTCTATGGGGATCTTTAACACTTTGTGATCTGTTCAGTTTCAGAACTTTTAGATTTAGAGTCTCAGATTTGCTCTCAGGTCTAGTTTGAGTTGTCTTGGTTCAGGATGTTCTCATCGTATAGGTTACATTTTGTACTACTTTGTCAGTGCCTTCATCATCTCAAGTGTTCATTTTATTATATATTATATAATAATATATTCATTTTATTATTTTAACTACCTTATTTCGTAGATATCCCGCAAAATGATTGTGTATGTTCTCCACGTAATCATGAACGAGGAAGTTTAAAAACCTTAAAAGCCAACAAAGGGTGGATATCTCACCCAGGAGACCTCTGCAAAGTTCATGTGGCATAACTTGTGTACTCCAGTATCAGTAGCACTGCCGAGTTATTTTAACTCAAAATATCATCTTTTTCTGAAACCTTTAGAAGTAGTTTTGTTGCCTAAATTGTTTCCTGTGAGGACGAAAGTTAATTCAGTAAAAGACTGGAGGCAAGTAACGAGTGTAATTTGACAAGTTGCTGGCTTTTGTAGGAAAACAAATGAAAAATAGGGAGTGACTTTTTGTTAGATTCCATACAAACCGTTTTATGAGGATACGTTGTTTGGTTTCAGACAAAAAACAATAATTTGTGAAGAAGATACAAAGAAAGTGACATGAAAAACTGATAAATGAATAAAAACTGCTTTTGTTCAAAATGAACCTTTGTATTCACCTTCTTTAAGGTCTCCACTTCTCTCTCAGCTGCCTCCCTCCTGGTCTTCTCTTCATGGAGTTTCTGCTGCCACTGTGAGGGAAAGAGATTTAGTTGATCCAGTACTTTATTTAATAAACATAATATTCTCATCTGGATGAAAACTAGTTTCTGATTGGCTGGAGGTTGTGATTATGTGCATATAGGCTGGCTCAGGTTTAACCCAGTTTACTTTAAGCACAAATAATGTAAATATAACAATCAGCATGTTATTATAAAATAAGTCCATAAACTGAACAAACTGAATGTCTCAAAGTAAATGTTGTCAAGAAAATCAGCAAAACTCTATTGACTCTTAAAGGTCAATTAATAGATGTACTGTTCAAATCAATGTCATATAGATAAATTAAAAAGATGATTTGTGTGAAGAGATGAACCTCTTTTGTTTCGTTCAGCAGCAGCAGCTTCATGTCTTCATCAGCCTTCTGGTTCTCATCTGATCCAGAGCTTCTCGTCCAACTGAGAGAGAGATGAAGACAAACAGCAGCTCAGGTCTCCTCTGCACCACCAGAGTGCTCATCATTAAAATAATGACATGTCAGATTACATATCAGATCTGTCTGTCAACACTTTAACATTCAAACATGAATGTTACACCAACAACACAGTGATGCTTCATTATGTTTTCAAAATGTCATACTATGTCAAACATGTGTCTACTGCTATGTAGCTATCTGTGTAGGTGCTAGCTGCTGGAAAACATGTTGTTCCCACCTGTGCATCCACCTGTCACTCAAAATGGCCACGCCCTACATTTTGCCTAACTTTGAGCCCTAATACAAGTTAATGTGTGTGTGTGTGTGTGTGTGTGTGTGTGTGTGTGTGTGTGTGTGTGTGTGTGTGTGTGTGTGTGTGTACTTCTCTCTTCAGCATGCTGATCTCTTCCTCCTTTCTCTTCAGTTGACTCTTTGTCTCCTTCAGTTCATCGTTGCTCTTCTTCCACTGTGTGTTAGCATCTCGTTTGTCCTCCAGCTGACAGACAGACAGATGGATGATGATTTCAACCATTTCCATTTAAATCAGAATCAGACACAGATTCACAGGAAATATACGTTGAGCTGTGAGTGTAACTTCTAAAGTAACAGGTCTCTGAGCCTGATGTTCTGTGTGAGGTCATAGCAGGACATCCTTCATCCCAAATAAATCTGTTTCCAACGTCTAGGCCTGAGTTGTTGTGACTGACTGTGTGACATGTGTGTAAATAATATGTGTGTGTGTGTGTGTGTGTGTGTGTGTGTGTGACTTTAAGGCAATTCATAGTATTAATTGTGTGGCATGATGAGAGACATGAAGAGAGACATGAAGAGAGACATGATGAGAGACTTCCTCCTTTCTCTTCAGTTGACTCTTTGTCTCCTTCAGTTCATGATGAGCTCTTCTTCCACTGTGTGTTAGCACATGTTTTCCTCCAGCTGACAGACAGACAGATGGAGACA
The DNA here is from genome assembly GCF_027596085.1 of Anoplopoma fimbria. Classification (NCBI taxonomy): domain Eukaryota; kingdom Metazoa; phylum Chordata; class Actinopteri; order Perciformes; family Anoplopomatidae; genus Anoplopoma; species Anoplopoma fimbria. The sequence continues at coordinate 1,423,906 of NC_072455.1, read as the reverse complement.
TGATGTTTGTAAATCATGAATCTGAAGAGAGACATGATGAGAGACTGTTCTGTCTCTGAGGATGAGACATCTGTTTGACATGAAGAGAGACATGATGAGAGACATGAAGAGAGACATGAAGAGAGACATAAAGAGAGACATGAAGAGCAGCATGAAGAGAGACATAAAGAGAGACATGAAGAGAGACATGAAGAGAGACATAAAGAGAGACATTTGGACATAGAGAGACATGAAGAGAGACATGAAGAGAGAGACAAGCCTGACATGAGAGACATGAAGAGAGACATGATGAGAGACATGAAGAGAGACATGAAGAGAGACATGATGAGAGACATGAAGAGAGACATGATGAGAGAGACATGAAGAGAGACATTGAGACATGAAAGAGAGACATGATGAGAGACATGAAGAGAGAGACATGAAGAGAGACATGATGAGAGACATGAGAGACATGATGAGAGACATGAAGAGAGAGACATGAAGAGAGACATGATGAGAGACATGAAGAGAGACATTGAGAGACATAAGAAGACATAAAGAGACATGATGAGAGACATGAAGAGAGACATGGAGAGACATGAAGAGAGACATGAAGAGAGACATGATGAGAGACATGAAGAGAGACATGAAGAGAGACATGATGAGAGACATGAAGAGAGACATGAAGAGAGAGACATGAAGAGAGACATGAAGAGAGACATGAAGAGAGACATGAAGAGAGACATGATGAGAGACATGAAGAGAGACATGAAGAGAGACATGAAGAGAGAGATGAAGAGAGAGACATGAAGAGAGACATGAAGAGAGACATGAAGAGAGACATGAAGAGAGACATGAAGAGACATGAAGAGAGACATGAAGAGAGAGACATGATGAGAGACATGAAGAGAGACATGAAGAGAGACATGATGAGAGACATGAAGAGAGAGACATGAAGAGAGACATGAAGAGAGAGACATGAAGAGAGACATGAAGAGAGACATGATGAGAGACATGAAGAGAGACATGAAGAGAGACATGATGAGAGACATGAAGAGAGACATGAAGAGAGACATGAAGAGAGACATGATGAGAGACATGAAGAGAGACATGAAGAGAGAGACATGAAGAGAGACATGAAGAGAGACATGAAGAGAGACATGATGAGAGACATGAAGAGAGAGACATGAAGAGAGACATGAAGAGAGACATGATGAGAGACATGAAGAGAGACATGAAGAGAGACATGAAGAGAGACATGATGAGAGAAAACAATATGTTGATGGAAAGACAAACACAGAAGAACATCTGAATACATTCATAGTGATCAAATGTGAATATTAACCATGTCCGTCTTGTCCTTCAGCTTTTTCCTTCAGGATCTGAACTTCTTCCTCAGCTTTCTGCCTCCTCTGCTGCTCATCCTGGAACTTTTAAGCCGATAGAAAGAGAGGAGACAGAGATTAGAGACAAGATAATAGAAATGTTTCTTTTTAGGGAATGTGACTAAACATACCATAATACATATTCAGTGATTCTCATCTTCTACAGTTGATTATATTCAGTTATTGATGTGTTAGAAACTCTGAAGTTACACCAACTAATCTTAAACCAAATTCCAAACTTCCCACTCCGTCCTGCAGCAGCTCTTCTGCTGGTAGAGTTTATAAAGAAGCTAAATGTTTATCAGGAACCTTTGAGTGTTTCACTTCTACATGACCACTTACCAACGAGGTGGAAGACTCTGCTGGAGCTTCTCTGCTTCTTTCCAACTGGGGAGAAAGGGAGAGATGAGGAGAGCCATGTTCTTTAATTAATGTAGTTCATGGTTTATCATTTAAACAATTAAAAACATGATGTAACTTCTCTGTGTCTAGATTCTCTGTGGAAAGTAAGGCTTCTTGTAGCACATTGCAGCTGTTTTCTATAATTCCTGTGTGCCTGCTCTTTTACTATATACCCTTTTATTTTGAAAAACAAACATGCATATCCAAATAATGTGTTCACATACAGATACACTCCTAGTATGTTACTTCCTGGTCAAAGCTTATTTAAAAAGGAAGATGTGACCACTGAGCTTGGTAGACAAAGTAAACTAACTACACAGTCAGTGTCTGTGAATCTGTTTTAGGGTTACTAGACTGGACCCTCAAAGTTAAGGTAGAAAGAAGAACCTCTCTCTTGTTGGACTCCATCAGCTTCTGCAGGTCGGCCTCCATCCTCTGAATCTGATCCTGGAGCTGCTGGACTTCACCTTCTATGTCTTCAGACTGTGAGGAAAGAGAACACAGGAACAATATGAGAGACATGTTTATTATTAATGCATATTCTGAGAACTTAAAGACTCAGTTACAGAACAAGTACCAACAACTCTCATTTGGAAAAAAAACACCTTTTTATTCATCTCCACTGTCTGAGTATCAATGTGAGTCATAGCATTTAAATCATCAAACTTTGGGTTTTTGACTGGAAAAGTTCTCAAGTCCTCTCCGACACATTCTGTACTTGACTTGGTTCTTGAAGTGACTTGGACCCAGACGGAGAAGATGAACTGAAAACTAACCATTTGGTCACTGAAAGAAATCTCATGAGCAAAAGATACAAATAGAAACCTTCTTGATGTGGATGTTTGATTCCTCCTGTTGGCTCTCCAGATTCTTTTTCAGTGTCTCCACTTCTTTCTGCTGCTGTAGTTGTTGTTGGCTAGGACCCTGGATCATATTAAGACAGATGACTGAACATAATATACAATGACCCATATGACACAGAAATAATCTGATTTCTGCTGAAAAACAAGTGAGAAAGCTCTGCTCTCCATATGTTTCATATTCTGTATTTGAATGGAAAGGTTCCCTCTCTAACTTGATATCAGGTGTGTTTCTGTAACATAGCACCCCCTCATTATATTCTGTACATATTCATATTCTATCTGCTGCTCTTCTGCTTCATACAATGTTTCAGTGCTTCATCAGTTTATATAATGAATCCAGTCTGTTTATCTGCATTTCTTCTCATTCTCCATCTATAAGTAAAGGCTCATATCACAGTAATGGAGTTGCTTTGTGTTTCCTTGGATGACTGTTTTATTTACACTAGGAAACCTCATATATTATATAAATTGTATATTATATAAATACATTGTATATATTGTACTTGTATCATGACCTCTTACCGAAAAAGAAAATCTGCTTTGGCTGTTTTGAGTTCTGTCCTGTGAGTGAGGAGGACATAAAGAGACACATCCAAACATGTTAGTGGTTATAAAGCTTATGGCACAGTGACACTGAGTGTGATATAAAGAGCAGCTACAGTCAAATGGATCTTATTAACATGGTGAACATCATTTATTGTTCCTCAAACTGCAGAAATGCTGAGTCATGACATCCTCTGAGGAGAGGAGTCATCTCACCTGATGTCTAACACCTGGGTCTCTCTCTCTCTCTCTCTCTCTCTCTCTCTCTCTCTCTCTGTCTCTCTATTCTCTCTATTCATTCTGTATTTACAATAAATAGATATGTAGATGAAGACATGAACCTGTTTGTTCTTCAGCTCTTCCTTCAGCTTCTGCAGTTGGGTCTCGTTCCTCAGCTTCTCTTCATGGAGCGTCTGAAGCTCAGCTCGTTTAGTTTCAACCTGGAAGGAAAGAAGAAGAAGAAGAAGAAGAAGAAGAAGAAGAAGAAGAAGAAGAAGAAGAAGAAGAAGAAGAAGAAGAAGAATGAAGAAGAAGAAGAATGAAGAGAGACAATGAGAGAGGAGTTCATTTATGTGACACTAGAATGAATGTGTTATATTATTAAAGTGAAGATGAACCTCATTCTTCTTGGTCTCCAGCTCCTCTTTCAGGGTCTGAACCTCCTTCTCAGCCTCCTCTCCTCCCTCCTCTCCTCCTCCTCCACCTTCAATGACACATGTAAAAATAAAGTCTGATAAATAAGTCTGATTATTGCCAAATTTAAATTTAAATACCATTTAATATTATTCATTTTACATTCATAACAGGATTAATGTGAGGTTTATTTTGAGTTTATTTTGATAAATTATTTAGGTTTCAGTGAATCAAACTTCCAAAAAAATGTGGATCTGGTCTTGGAATGACTACCTCTGTATTGATAGACTGTAGATTAAAGTGAGAGAACAAGAGATCCACCTTCTGCTCCTCCTCCCTCCTCTGAGACGGAGAGACAAGATGACAAAATGCAAGACATGATTTTAATGGGACCCGTTAGTAAGATGAAAGACAATAAAACATTTAAAAAACAAACATAGAGAAGTCTGATTTTTGAAGCATTTGAATTTAAAAGCAATTGAATAATAACATCTCTATAACATTTATGAAATCATTAATCTGAGGTTCATTTTGAGTTTCAGTTTGATAATTATTAATGTTTCAGTAAATCAAACTGAAATTCCAAGACCGTTTGACAACAAAGAACACAATACAGACTTTTTTTAAAACAAAAAAAAGTTTTGTGTATTTTTTCCAGGTCCTGTAGCTTGATGTCAATATTTTCTATCCTTCTTGCTGACATCAAATTATATTATTAGTTTTTTACTACTGAATATTTCCCGTCTCTTTATTTACATCTTTGGTTTTCTCTTTATCCTTCAAAGGCTTCGTTTCCTCTTCGGTGACAAACTGATCTTCAGCTCTGGTTGTTTTAGAGCCGTTACTCTTTTCTCCTTTAATAGTTTCATCTGAGTGGCTTTTCATGTTCTCTGTTCAAAAACAAAGTCAAGAATGTGAAAGTTTAAAAGACATTTGGGTTCATTTTAGGAAATTACAACATATGAAACACTTTAGACTAAAATAAGATATAAAACAGGTTATAAAAATAAGACAAATTACAGACAATTTCATTTTCAATTAAAATCTATATTCATAATTCATTTAAAACTATTCCATGAAGCTTTTATTAATGAATGTTTGACTTACTGATGTTTTGTCTCCATCTCCACACAACAATGAGAAGTAACAGAAAGCAAACAGCCAAACTAACAGCCAGACCAGTAATGATGGGAGATGAACAGGACTGGAGTTTAAAGAAATCATCTGGAATGATAAAACACAGAATAACATTTGAGACATTTATAGGAAACTGACCGTCATTTGAACACATTATACATGTATGAATAGTTTCTACCTGGAACAGTGATGTGTGTCTCTCTGGTCTGGTTGGTGTTCTTCTGTTGGACTCTACAGGTGAAGCTGTTGCTGTGTCTCTTCTCCACAGTCACTCTGCTGCTGACAGTATAGAGGTCATCAGGACCTCTGACTGTCTCTGTAGGTCCAGCAGAGAGGAGGTTTCCCTCAGCGTCCAGCCACAACACCTCCGGCTCTGGATACCAGCCTCTGGACTCACAGTCTAACACCACTCCCCCTTTGTCTCTGTCCATCCCTGCTAAAGTTATGACCGCTGAAGAGACAGCCTCTGACACTAAGCAGAAGGAAAGGTTTAAAACAGTGGAATTCAGTGGAATGTAAAATATACATTGGACAATAATGAATCTCCAAGTTATTAAAATAAAGAAAATGACATGAACTTTGAACAAGTTTAAAAATGTGCACAGTCGCAAAGAAAGTCCACATGTATTCACATTCACCTTCCCGCGTACAGAAGACTCATTGGACTCTAAATACAAACATCTAAAGCCTCTCTTTTTGTCAAGAATAAAGACTTTTCGGAGCTCAGAATTGTAAATCCTCCCATGGCTGTTTTAAGTTACCAGAATCAGCGTTTTACTTGTATTTACTTCATTTGTCCTTTATTGTGTAATGATGATGGTTTATCAACTGCATCAACTGTTTAAATCCAAAAGGGATCAACTATGTGACAATCATTTATTTCCAAAAATGAAGCTGTGAACATAAATAACAGTACAAATAGTGAAATGATGAAATATTGGTTGCTATGAATAACACTGTCTGTGTGTTTGCTGATAAGCTGGATGTAGTTGGAGATCAAGAAGTAACCTTTACATCTTTTGGAGATGGAGGGGACCGCTTAAACACAACGATATGGCAGCACTCAGCGTAATTACACTGACGGTGATGTTAGGTGACTGTGGTTGTCACTATGTGGTTGTCACTATGTGGTTGTCACTATGTGTCTACTTACCAACAACAAGCTTAACAGATGATTGTATTTTCCATAGTGGAATGTCACATTCGTATGTTCCCTGGTCAGAGAGTTGTACGTTGGAGAGTCTCAGTGAAATGTTTCCTCTCTTCAGTTCATCAGTGGACAGTGATGTTCTTCCTTTGTAGGATGGGTGTTGAACATTCTCCAGGCTCCGACCAGCACGCATCACATGGACCAATACTGGGTTTAGGTCAGGTCTCCTCCACTCCAACGGCTCTGCTGTAACATCCATCTCAGGTTTCATGTGACATGGCAAAATGATGTCATCACCAACTAAAGCAACTATTGACTGAGGCGGACCAATCAACTGAGAGAGACCTGGAAATAGATAGATGTTTATTCATTTGTAGGAAGGGATATGCTCGTATTAATACGTCACCTTCCCACTAAATTAAAAGTGCAGTATCAGTCATAGCTGCATTGTTTGCCAGATATCAAGTAGAAAACCATCAGTGAGATCAAAGTTTTTTAATCAAAATTTTAGAATCAGTGGGAAAGGAATTTTTAAATCACATGATAATCTTTCACTTAACCTAGTCACTTACAGTATGTTCATGTCATTTATAGAAGACACGGTTGCTCCAACACATCATGTTATAACTTTACAAAATATAATAAATGTTCCTTTTGATGATGTAATAACACCCATGTTTTGTAATAATCTGCCACATTTTTTTGTAATAAACAGCTTGAACGCACTTTGTTATACATTTCCATGCATCATGTAATACACTTTTACATATTGCAGAAGTGATCACAAAATGTTGAATTTTTTTATGAAAATGTAATAATAAATGAATGATGTAATAACAAACCAAAATGAATTTCTTCTTCTGTGGACATGTCATATGATTAACAATTTATTTAAATTAAACTCGTCAAATACCAGACCAGACCTCTGTGACCTGTGGCCCCCAGGGACAGCTTATTCAAAATGCAGCTGCTAGATATCTTACAGGAACCAACATGTCTGACCACACCCGCAATATTTAACTCACTACACTCTCAAAAACCTAATTGTGAAACGTGACTGCATTTGTGTGTGAGTTACCTCTACAAGAGTGAGTTAGGAGAAGATGGAAAAGCAAAACAGTGAGAGGTCTGAACGGAGACTGAAGGGACAGTCCGTCTGTCTGGTGAAGCATCCTGCTGCTCTGAAAGTGAACCAGTGATACAGTCAATAAACACATGCTTTTAAATGGTTATTAATACAAGTGACTCAACCATTCCTGAGAGGCTAAAGAGGCTCTTGTCTTTTTAGTATTTAATGTCAGTAAAGTTGGAGGATTGTGAGAGACAGGCTGAGATATCCTGACTTTTATTTTGTAATAAATCACGCTGTTTCACTCTTATCTTTTTAAACACAGACGGTACATAAACCCATTTCCACATATGGTGCAACAACAATAACGTACTTTTACGGTAAATGTAACATGGTATCTGAAGTGAACAATTATTGTTTCCTCCGACACAAAGGCAATAAATAAACATCATTACTTATTTATAAACTATATTTATGTTCTAAATGCACACCTGCCCTTTTCCTAGAGGGTGAAAATGTGTTTTGAAATAAAAGTTGAAACAGAATTAGTCAAAATAAACTAAGAAGACGACCTACCTGCTTCACAATGTGCTGGCCATTTCTTTAGACTGCACTGCTGTAAAATCTGTTAATTATTGATAAACTGTGATCTCAACTCTGGTTTATGAATGGATATCGCTGCATCAGATTTAGTGTAAACCTTCAGCAACAAATCACCAATAAATGACATTTCAGATTTACAGAAGACTCTTGGCATCATGGTGGAGATCTGATGAAGTCTGGAACTAAAGTCTTAAGCTAGATGAAGTATTCACTATTTTATCAGCTTAACTTTTAACACAGTATGGTGATGGGGTTCACTTTCCTGAACTCAGTCTCACTTTGAGTGTCTTTGGACCTTGAGCCTGTTGCTTGGTAACTGGTCACTAATATAAAATATTATAGCTGCAATTAAAAGTTCTCAGGTCTGTTTCCTAACTGCAGGGGTGAGAGTAGGACTTGTCTCTCAGGTTCACACCAATTTAAGCCAAACAGCATCTATTTACCTGAGTTTACACTCTGTAATATTAATGCTGACTGAAGCAGTAAAATGATTTCTGCCTGCAAAATGAAACAGTCTTTCAGCTGTTGGTCAGGGTGAAGACAACTACGTCCACCATCATCTACTGACAAGAAAGGGGGGCTCAAACGCAGACAGATACACGACTAACTAATTAGGGGTGTGTGGAAATGTGTTATAAAACAGCTCGTCTTCATCGTTCCTGACTCAAGCAGCTTCCCTTATTAACCATGTGCAACGTCCTCCATGAAACAAAGAAAAGGGGTCAAGGGATGGAAAGGGGTTCCAAAGGAGGATTAAAAAGTGGACGAGAGATATAAAGGGGGTTGAGGGAGGGATGAAAAAGGTTCTGTAACGGGTGTATTCAGAACCCAAAAGCAGTACGACTCACACGAGGAATAGGGGTTTGGGTAAGGCGGAAAGGCGGAACCCTTCTGGAGGGCGGCCATGAGGACAACCAGGCTGACGGAGCTGCTCAGGAGGTCGGGCAAGGAGACCAGCAGGCTGACGGATGCACTCTGGCAACACGGTCGAGGAGGAGGGAAGAAAAGGGACGAGGGATGTAAAGGGGTCCAGAGGAGGGATGTAAAGGGGTCCAGAGGAGGGATGTAAAGGGTTGAGGGGAGGGTGTTCATGTCTGTAAAGACTCTCAGTCATCGTGGTCATAGTAAACCCAGTCCAAGTCAAGAGGACTTTTGCAGTTCCTGGTCGGCCTTCAGCCCTAAGTGTCAGGGTGAAGCACACTGCTCACTGCTGAATGTTGAAGCCACAGTGAGTTCAGCCCCAGCTTTTGCATCAACATCAGAAATACAGGAAGAGGAAGAGGAAGTTCTCATCTAGAATTAACTTCAGCTCTGTTTCACTCTGATGTCAGTCAGCAGCAACACCACATGGAGGTTACAGCTCTCTGCTTCAGACTGAGTGAGTACTGAGGAGTCTATGTTATATATATTCTATAAGTTTTACATTTCCCTCTGTATGTAAAGACAGTACACACGTCCATAGGTGATATAGAGTATCTTTCCTTTGTCTGTCCAGTGATGCTTGTATTCATTCTGCTGAGCACATGTTCAGAATATCGGTGGGACTCAGTCAACTCTTCATATCCACATCCATCATTGATCTCAGCCATGTTTTCATTTAAATAATGTCTTTAAAACATGGATGTTTGCAGTAACATCCGTTTCATTTGATTCAGATGCAGCTCTTAAAACTGTTCCAAACAGACTGCAGTTCTTTGAGTACGTCTCTGTGTTACATGTCTCTTTTCACTGTGTGGGTTCTGATGGATCCACTCAGTTGAGAGGGATCAGGACCTGGTCTGTGGACTTTATTTCTTCATGTTATAAGGAGACGCTGGTACTGTCATGTTCTATTCAAAGAGCCTATGGAGGAGACGGAGGAGAATACTGGTGTGAGACTGAAGGAGGAGAGAGAAGCAACAGTGTCGTCATCTCTGTCACTGGTTAGTTTCAGTTTCCATGACTTATTGCATGAAATGAATGAGACTATCTTGAGAGAAAAGCCTAAATAGGACATTAAACTGATTATTTCAATCTAACTTTGTCACACGAGTGCATTTCATCGAAGAAAAACGCCATCAAATCTTTGTTTTTCAGACGGTTCAGTGATCCTGGAGAGTCCTGTCCTCCCTGTGAAGAGAAGGACACGATGTGACTCTGAGGTGCAGAAACATGAAAAGACCTCCTCTACCATCACAGCTGATTTCTATAAAGACGGCCTCCTCATCAGGAGCAGCTCTACGGGAAACATCACCATCCTCCATGTTTCCAAGTCTGATGAAGGACTCTACAAGTGCAGAGTGTCTGATGGAGGAGAGTCAGCAGAGAGCTGGCTGACTGTCAGAGGTAAAACACAGCAATGACTCAAATGAAGATAGCCAGATGTTATGTTAGCATGCTGTAAGGCTGAGATGATGTCACAGCAGATGTTCTGTTGTCTTTGCAGATCTTCACAGAGAGACTTGTCCCTCCTCAGACCACTTCCTCCACGCTGTCCTCGTCTTAAGGACTGTTCACCATAGTGATGGTGGCTCTGCTGCTGCTGCTGCTGGGACTACTTCACTGTGGGAAACTCAGAGTCACACAGAAATAACTGAGACTCACGTCTACAGGTTGAAGGTAGTTTGGTCCTCTAGATAACGAAGCAGAGAACATCCCATCATGCTTTGGGTCAGAAGAGATAAAACTGAACTTAGAGTTGTGTTGAACTGTGAGCTGTCAGACGTCTCTGTGTTACATGTTCAAACCTGCAGCAGCTGTTAGACTTTCTCACAGAAAAGGTTACTGACTGATACATGGACTATTTTTAAAAGGTCAGCTGTTTGGTTTTAGACTCTACACGTTCTGGTGATAATTTCAGCTTCTGACAGAAACAAACCACAAGAGTTTGTCTGTATAGACGAGGCGTTCAGGAGCCTCTGTGAAACAGCCAGACGTTCATGGTGTGATGGTTAGTTCAAAGCGTCACATTCAGTAATGTATATAAGGAAACTTCTAGTCGGTTAGACCAGCTGCTGTGTTGCTGCATCACCTTTTTATTTTGTTCCGTTTGTCACAACAGAACAAAATAAAAACAAAACTGACAACAATATGTTAAGAATATTATTCTGAAGGTTTATTTGAACAGAAAACATGTAAATATAAAATACTGAGGGATTTCAGCTAAGAAAAGATTGTCAGCACAACTGATTTTGAAAAAACATCAAAGAATGTACAAAAATCTGTCAATTAATACTCAATTATATCTGTTTATTATACAGTAGAGTTCTATCTAACAGGAAACATATTTAGAAATAAAACACATTTGGAAGTTGATATTTCTCATATATAAATATTATCTCGAATTTAGGAAATAAAATAAGATATCAAAAATGTATTTATCTTTTTATTCCTTCATCACATGAAATGGAGAAGGGGTTACATATTGACAATTTAAATTGAATAACAAATAGAAAACATAGAAACAAACATTTGTGAAGATCTAATATGTTCAATCCAGCAAAGATAATAAAATAAAAGTTCCTGAGTTACAATAGCTCACACTTTAATCGTGAGTTTAACTTATTTTACACTGTCTTTATAACAGTTCATTATTTTATTTATAGATTTTAGAATGCTATTTTCCTCAACAATGAAGAGTACATTTCCAGTATATATTTATACGTATATAAATATATATATCCACCCTTCAGAATTAATTTGGATTTACAGATGAACTTTTTCTCCTTTTTCCAGTTAAAAGGAGCAATAAGGTAAGCTAAGCAAAAATAGTATAAGTGAGTTCATGTCGGCCTCAGTGTTGTCGATGAGGGTGAACTTCTAGTTTGTCTGCAGAGTTGAATTCCTAAAGTCCTTCCACCAGAGCATTCAGAGGAAGAGGAATATAATGACTATCACAACCTGGACCTGACATCTGTAAAATACAAAGGTCACTGACATTAAGAGCAGAATCATTAAATCATTAACTAATTAAAGCAATAAGGTATTCATATTATTTAGTTATTTATTTTATTGCAAATGGAACTCAACAACAGGGATGACATGGATGAGAAAAAAGACAAAATGTAACAAGATAAATAGAGAAATGAAGAAAGACTCACAGTGACAGTTTCTCCAGACTTGAGCTTGTAAGATTTATCAAATGTGCACGAGATGTTTTTCCTGTTGACCTGCATTTCTAACCTCCAGCCTCCCAGTGGTCGGTCCTGTAGGAAACCAGGTGTGAGAGGGGGGGTGAGACAGAGAGAGACTAACAGATTAATGCTACAGTAGAATCTATTCAGTGTTTATCAATGATTGGATGTCATTTCACTCTTTACATGAAAACAAGAGAACATGGATTCTGGATTCACTAAGTAAACATACAGTTATAAATATTCTTCACACTCATAAATACTGGTACATTGTTCATACACACAAACAACGTTACCTCATGGGACTTGTTTATGAGACGGATATATTTCCCCTGTTGGTCGACCTCAATGACGATTCCAGGTCCTGTGGTTGAGTTCTGATTGGCTGAGCTGCTGTTCTCCTGCTGAGGACTGTGATTGGCTGTGAGAGGACATCTGCTGTGTTGTACCTGAGAGAGAGACAACAATACAGATCAGTGATCAACAGTAATCAACAGCCAGCAGACAGACAGATGGATGTTGAGCGTTCAGCAGTAGATTCATGCAGGAAGTGACGGTGAACTGTTGAACTGACTGTGATAGATTGAGTTTAATATTTTGAGTTTTCCTTATGAGTGAGATCTTGTCCTGCTATTTTACAAGAAATGGGAATACATGTAATTAACTGCAAATTGTAATCTTTTCAGGTATGTTTTGATAAATGTTCAGTAACCATATTGAATGTTTATAAATCTTCCTCCTCCATAAGGTTATGTTAAGAGAGACAGAAATTTTAGACGTGGCCCGATTACATACAAAGTCAACACCTTTAGACTTAAACAGGACAGTGTTCATACTGACCTGATGTTCTATGGGGATCTTTGACACTTTGTGATCTGTTCAGTTTCAGAACTTTTAGATTTAGAGTCTCAGATTTGCTCTCAGGTCTAGTTTGAGTTGTCTTGGTTCAGGATGTTCTCATCGTATAGGTTACATTTTGTACTACTTTGTCAGTGCCTTCATCATCTCAAGTGTTCATTTTATTATATATTATATGATAATATATTCATTTTATTATTTTAACTACCTTATTTCGTAGATATCCCACAAAATGATTGTGTATGTTCTCCACGTAATCATGAACGAGGAAGTTTAAAAACCTTAAAAGCCAACAAAGGGTGGATATCTCACCCAGGAGACCTCTGCAAAGATCATGTGGCATAACTTGTGTACTCCAGTATCAGTAGCACTGCCGAGTTATTTTAACTCAAAATATCATCTTTTTCTGAAACCTTTAGAAGTAGTTTTGTTGCCTAAATTGTTTCCTGTGAGGACGAAAGTTAATTTAGTAAAAGACTGTAGGCAAGTAACGAGTGTAATTTGACAAGTTGCTGGCTTTTGTAGGAAAACAAATGAAAAATAGGGAGTGACTTTTTGTTAGATTCCATACAAACCGTTTTATGAGGATACGTTGTTTGGTTTCAGACAAAAAACAATAATTTGTGAAGAAGATACAAAGAAAGTGACATGAAAAACTGATAAATGAATAAAAACTGCTTTTGTTCAAAATGAACCTTTGTATTCACCTTCTTTAAGGTCTCCACTTCTCTCTCAGCTTCCTCCCTCTTGGTCTTCTCTTCATGGAGAATCTGCTGCCACTGTGAGGGAAAGAGATTTAGTTTATTCAGTACTTTATTTAATAAACATAATATTCTCATCTGGATGAAAACTAGTTTCTGATTGGCTGGAGGTTGTGATTATGTGCATATAGGCTGGCTCAGGTTTAACCCAGTTTACTTTAAGCACAAATAATGTAAATATAACAATCAGCATGTTATTATAAAATAAGTCCATAAACTGAACAAACTGAATGTCTCAAAGTAAATGTTGTCAAGAAAATCAGCAAAACTCTATTGACTCTTAAAGGTCAATTAATAGATGTACTGTTCAAATCAATGTCATATAGATAAATTAAAAAGATGATTTGTGTGAAGAGATGAACCTCTTTGTTTCTGTTCAGCAGCAGCTTCATGTCTTCATCAGCCTTCTGGTTCTCATTCCAGAGCTTCTCGTCCAACTGAGAGAGAGATGAAGACAAACAGCAGCTCAGGTCTCCTCTGCACCACCAGAGTGCTCATCATTAAAATAATGACATGTCAGATTACATATCAGACCTGTCTGTCAACACTTTAACATTCAAACATGAGGAAACTGTTTTTTTCATCTGTTACACCAACAACACAGTGATGATTCATTATGTTTTCAAAATGTCATACTATGTCAAACATGTGTCTACTGCTATGTAGCTATCTGTGTAGGTGCTAGCTGCTGGAAAACATGTTGTTCCCACCTGTGCATCCACCTGTCACTCAAAATGGCCACGCCCTACATTTTGCCTAACTTTGAGCCCTAATACAAGTTAATTGTGTGTGTGTGTGTGTGTGTGTGTGTGTGTGTGTGTGTGTGTGTGTGTGTGTGTGTGTGTGTGTGTGTACTTCTCTCTTCAGCATGCTGATCTCTTCCTCCTTTCTCTTCAGTTGACTCTTTGCCTCCTTCAGTTCATCGTTGCTCTTCTTCCACTCTGCGTCAGCAACTCGTTTGTTCTCAGCTGACAGACAGACAGATGGATGATGATTTCAACCATTTCCATTTAAATCAGAATCAGACACAGATTCACAGGAAATATACGTTGAGCTGTGAGTGTAACTTCTAATGTAACAGGTCTCTGAGCCTGATGTTCTGTGTGAGGTCATAGCAGGACATCCTTCATCCCAAAGAAATCTGTTTCCAACGTCTAGGCCTGAGTTGTTGTGACTGACTGTGTGTGTGTGTGTGTGTGTGTGTGTGTGTGTGTGTGTGTGTGTGTGTGTGTGTGTGTGTGTGTGTGTGTGTGTGTGTGTGTGTGTGTGTGTGTGTGTGTACGTCTCTCTTCAGCCTGCTGATCTCTTCCTCCTTTCTCTTCAGTTGACTCTTTGTCTCCTTCAGTTCATCGTGGCTCTTCTTCCACTGTGTGTTAGCATCTCGTTTGTCCTCCAGCTGACAGACAGACAGATGGATGCTGATGTTTGTAAATCATAATCTGTTCACAATACATATACATAGCTGTTCTGTCTCTGAGGATGAGTCTGTTTGAATGTTTCTTCTTTGACTTTAGCAGCCTCTCAACCTCACTTAAAGACGACATCTTTTGGACTATTTTGACTTTTTTTAATCTTTGCCTGGTTTGGACCTGAGCTTAAACACAACATGTGGTTCTGGTTTCAGTCTTCATTGCTGCCTTTTCTCCTCATCGAACTCGGGTTTAAACATCGTCTTTGTTATTTGTTTTATTTCACATCTTCTAATAAGATAAAGATACAATAAAGCAGTAGAAGTGGGAGGAGCAAAGTGCATATGTGAGACATTTAAAGATGGACCGAAGACAAACAAAGATGTGGAGAAGACATGAAGACATCCTAATCCAGACAGACAATAATGATCATATTCACCTCTTTATTCTTGGACTCTAACTGAGTCTTCAGGGTTTCCACTTCCTCCTGATATTTATGACTGTCAGCCTGTTTTCCCTCCAACTGAGAGAGAAGAGAGACATGAAGAGAGACATGAAGAGAGACATGATGAGAGACATGAAGAGAGACATGAAGAGAGACATGAAGAGAGACATGAAGAGAGACATGAGAGAGACATGAAGAGAGACATGAAGAGAGACATGAAGAGAGACATTAAGAGAGACATGAAGAGAGACATGAAGAGAGACATGATGAGAGACATGAAGAGAGACAAGAGAGACATGATGAGAGACATGAAGAGAGAGACATGAAGAGAGACATGATGAGAGACATGAGAGACATGATGAGAGACATGAAGAGAGACATGATGAGAGACATGAAGAGAGACATGAAGAGAGACATGAAGAGAGACATGAGAGAGACATGAAGAGAGACATGAAGAGAGAGACATGAAGAGAGACAAGAGAGACAAGATAAGAGAGATGAAGAGAGACATGAAGAGAGACATAAGAGAGACATGAAGAGAGACATGAAGAGAGAGAGAGAGACATGAAGAGAGACATGAAGAGAGACATGAAGAGAGACATAAACAAGAGAGACATGAGAGACATGAAGAGAGACATGAAGAGAGACATTAAGAGAGACATGAAGAGAGACATGATGAGAGACATGATGAGAGACATGAAGAGAGACATGAAGAGAGACATGAAGAGAGACATGAAGAGAGAGAAAGAGAGATGATGAGAGACATGAGAGAGACATGAATGAGAGACATGATGAGAGACATCTGAGAGACATGATGAAAGAGAGACATGAAGAGAGACATGAGAGACATGAGAGACAGAGAGACATTAAGAGAGACATGAAGAGAGACATTAAGAGAGACATGATGAGAGACATGAGAGACATGATGAGACATGATGAGAGACATGAAGAGAGAGACATGAAGAGAGACATGAAGAGAGACATGAAGAGAGACATGAAGAGAGACATGAAGAGAGACATGAAGAGAGACATGAAGAGAGACAGAGAGACATGAAGAGAGACATGATGAGAGACATGAAGAGAGACATGACATGAGAGAGACATGACATGAGAGACATGACATGAGAGAGACATGAAGAGAGACATGACATGAAGAGAGACATGATGAGAGACATGAAGAGAGACATGAGAGACAGACATGAAGAGACATGAAGAGAGACATGAAGAGACATGAAGAGAGACATGAAGAGAGAGACATGATGAGAGACATGAGAGACATGAAGAGAGAGACATGAAGAGAGACATGAAGAGAGAGACATGAAGAGAGACATGAAGAGAGAATGAGAGACATGATGAAGAGAGACATGAAGAGAGACATGAAGAGAGACATGAAGAGAGACATGAAGAGAGACATGAAGAGAGACATGAAGAGAGACATGATGAAGAGAGACATGATGAGAGACATGAAGAGAGAGAGACATGATGACATGAAGAGAGACATGAATGAGAGACATGAGAGACATGATGAGAGACATGAGAGACATGACATGAAGAGAGACATGAAGAGAGACATGAAGAGAGACATGAAGAGAGACATGATGAGAGAGACATGAAGAGAGACATGATGATGAGAGACATGATGAGAGACAGAGAGACATGAAGAGAGACATGATGAGAGACATGAAGAGAGACATGAAGAGAGACATGAAGAGAGAAGAGAGACATGAAGAGAGACATGATGAGAGACATGATGAGAGACATGAAGAGAGACATGATGAGAGACATGATGAGAGACATGATGAGAGACATGACATGAGAGACATGGAGAGCTTTGTGATGAGAGAGACATGAAGAGAGACATGAAGAGAGACAGACATGAATTGAGAGACATGAAGAGAGACATGATGAGAGACATGATGAGAGAGAGAGACATGTTTTGAGACATGAGAGAGACATGATGAGAGACAAGAGAGACATGAGAGACATGTGACATGAGAGAGATGAAGAGAGACATGAATGAGAGAGACATGAAGAGAGACATGATGAGAGACCTCAAACTGCAGAAAAGAGAGACATGACATGGAAAGAGAAAACATGAGAGAAGAAGAGAAAACAATATGTTGATGGAAAGACAAACACAGAAGAACATCTGAATACATTCATAGTGATCAAATGTGAATATTAACCATGTCCGTCTTGTCCTTCAGCTCCTTTTCCTTCTTCTGAACTTCTTCCTCAGCTTTCTGCCTCCTCTGCTGCTCATCCTGGAACCTTTGTCTGGAAACTAGCGGCCACTTAAGCCGATAGAAAGAGAGGAGACAGAGATTAGAGACAAGATAATAGAAATGTTTCTTATTAGGGAATGTGACTAAACATACCATAATACATATTCAGTGATTCTCATCTTCTACAGTTGATTATATTCAGTTATTGATGTGTTAGAAACTCTGAAGTTACACCAACTAATCTTAAACCAAATTCCAAACTTCCCACTCCGTCCTGCAGCAGCTCTTCTGCTGGTAGAGTTTATAAAGAAGCTAAATGTTTATCAGGAACCTTTGAGTGTTTCACTTCTACATGACCACTTACCAACGAGGTGGAAGACTCTGCTGGAGCTTCTCTGCTTCTTTCCAACTGTGGAGAAAGGGAGAGATGAGGAGAGCCATGTTCTTTAATTAATGTAGTTTATGGTTTATCATTTAAACAATTAAAAACATGATGTAACTTCTCTGTGTCTAGATTCTCTGTGGAAAGTAAGGCTTCTTGTAGCACATTGCAGCTGTTTTCTATAATTCCTGTGGCAGTGTGCCTGCTCTTTTACTATATACCCTTTTATTTTGAAATACAAACCATGCATATCCAAATAATGTGTTCACATACAGATACACTCCTAGTATGTTACTTCCTGGTCAAAGCTTATTTAAAAAGGAAGATGTGACCACTGAGCTTGGTAGACAAAGTAAACTAACTACACAGTCAGTGTCTGTGAATCTGTTTTAGGGTTACTAGACTGGACCCTCAAAGTTAAGGTAGAAAGAAGAACCTCTCTCTTGTTGGACTCCATCAGCTTCTGCAGGTCGGTCTCCATCCTCTGAATCTGATCCTGGAGCTGCTGGACTTCACCTTCTATGTCTTCAGACTGGGAGGAAAGAGAACACAGGAACAATATGAGAGACATGTTTATTATTAATGCATATTCTGAGAACTTAAAGACTCAGTTACAGAACAAGTACCAACAACTCTCATTTGGAAAAAAAACACCTTTTTATTCATCTCCACTGTCTGAGTATCAATGTGAGTCATAGCATTTAAATCATCAAACTTTGGGTTTTTGACTGGAAAAGTTCTCAAGTCCTCTCCGACACATTCTTTACTTGACTTGGTTCTTGAAGTGACTTGGACCCAGACGGAGAAGATGAACTGAAAACTAACCATTTGGTCACTGAAAGAAATCTCATGAGCAAAAGATACAAATAGAAACCTTCTTGATGTGGATGTTTGATTCCTCCTGTTGGCTCTCCAGATTCTTTTTCAGTGTCTCCACTTCTTTCTGCTGCTGCTGTAGTTGTTGTTTTTGGCTAGGACGCTGGATCATATTAAGACAGATGACTGAACATAATATACAATGACCCATATGACACAGAAATAATCTGATTTCTGCTGAAAAACAAGTGAGAAAGCTCTGCTCTCCATATGTTTCATATTCTGTATTTGAATGGAAAGGTTCCCTCTCTAACTTGATATCAGGTGTGTTTCTGTAACATAGCACCCCCTCATTATATTCTGTACATATTCATATTCTATCTGCTGCTCTTCTGCTTCATACAATGTTTCAGTGCTTCATCAGTTTATATAATGAATCCAGTCTGTTTATCTGCATTTCTTCTCATTCTCCATCTATAAGTAAAGGCTCATATCACAGTAATGGAGTTGCTTTGTGTTTCCTTGGATGACTGTTTTATTTACACTAGGAAACCTCATATATTATATAAATTGTATATTATATAAATACATTGTATATATTGTACTTGTATCATGACCTCTTACCGAAAAAGAAAATCTGCTTTGGCTGTTTTGAATACTTTCCTGTGAGTGAGGAGGACATAAAGAGACACATCCAAACATGTTAGTGGTTATAAAGCTTATGGCACAGTGACACTGAGTGTGATATAAAGAGCAGCTACAGTCAAATGGATCTTATTAACATGGTGAACATCATTTATTGTTCCTCAAACTGCAGAAATGCTGAGTCATGACATCCTCTGAGGAGAGGAGTCATCTCACCTGATGTCTAACACCTGGTCTCTCTCTCTCTCTCTCTCTCTCTCTCTCTCTCTCTCTCTCTCTCTCTCTCTTCATTCTGTATTTACAATAAATAGATATGTAGATGAAGACATGAACCTGTTTGTTCTTCAGCTCTTCCTTCAGCTTCTGCAGTTGGGTCTCGTTCCTCAGCTTCTCTTCATGGAGCGTCTGAAGCTCAGCTCGTTTAGTTTCAACCTGGAAGAAGAAAAGAAGAAGAAGAAGAAGAAGAAGAAGAAGAAGAAGAAGAAGAAGAAGAAGAAGAAGAAGAAGAAGATGAAGAAGAAGAAGAAGAGAGACAATGAGAGAGGAGTTAATTTATGTGACACTAGAATGAATGTGTTATATTATTAAAGTGAAGATGAACCTCATTCTTCTTGGTCTCCAGCTCCTCTTTCATGGTCTGAACCTCCTTCTCAGCCTCCTCCCTCCTCTCCTCCTCCCTCCTCTCCTCCTCCCTCCTCTGCTTCTTAGATCTTTTCTTCTTAGACTAAGAGAGAGGACAAAGATGAGCAGAGACAAGATGTGAGACATGATTTTAACAGGACAGGAGATTAAATATACCACACAGTGACACATGTAAAAATAAAGTCTGATAAATAAGTCTGATTATTGCCAAATTTAAATTTAAATACCATTTAATATTATTCATTTTACATTCATAACAGGATTAATGTGAGGTTTATTTTGAGTTTATTTTGATAAATTATTTAGGTTTCAGTGAATCAAACTTCCAAAAAAATGTGGATCTGGTCTTGGAATGACTTTAATGTGTTTTGTAAATTACCTGCAAAAACCACTGTATTGATACCATTGATAACTAGATTTAATGTGTTGTATTATTAAAGTGAAGATGAACCTGGTTCTTCTTGGTCTCCAGATCCTCTTTCAGAGTCTGAACCTCCTCCTCAGCCTCCTCCCTCCTCTCCTCCTCCACCTTCTGCTCCTCCTCCATCTTCTGCTCCTCCTCCCTCCTCTGAGACGGAGAGAACAGAGATAAACGGAGACAAAATGCAAGACATGATTTTAATGGGACCCGTTAGTAAGATGAAAGACAATAAAACATTTAAAAAATAAACATAGAGAAGTCTGATTTTTGAAGCATTTGAATTTAAAAGCAATTGAATAATAACATCTCTATAACATTTATGAAATAATTAATCTGAGGTTCATTTTGAGTTTCAGTTTGATAATTATTAATGTTTCAGTAAATCAAACTGAAATTCCAAGACCGTTTGACAACAAAGAACACAATACAGACTTTTTTTAAAACAAAAAAAAGTTTTGTGTATTTTTTCCAGGTCCTGTAGCTTGATGTCAATATTTTCTATCCTTCTTGCTGACATCAAATTATATTATTAGTTTTTTACTACTGAATATTTCCCGTCTCTTTATTTACATCTTTGGTTTTCTCTTCCCCTTCATCCTTCAAAGGCTTCGTTTCCTCTTCGGTGACAAACTGATCTTCAGCTCTGGTTGTTTTAGAGCCGTTACTCTTTTCTCCTTTAATAGTTTCATCTGAGTGGCTTTTCATGTTCTCTGTTCAAAAACAAAGTCAAGAATGTGAAAGTTTAAAAGACATTTGGGTTCATTTTAGGAAATTACAACATATGAAACACTTTAGACTAAAATAAGGTATAAAACAAGTTATAAAAATAAGACAACATTGGACTAATTGGAAATAAAAGCAGACCAACCCTCTCATCATTTATCAACACCATTACCTGTAAATTACAGACAATTTCATTTTTTAAATAAAATCTATTATTCATAATTTATTTAAAACTATTCCATGAAGCTTTTATTAATGAATGTTTGACTTACTGATGTTTTGTCTCCATCTCCACACAACAATGAGAAGTAACAGAAGTAACAGAAAGCTAACAGCCAGACCAGTAATGATGGGAGATGAACAGGACTGGAGTTTAAAGAAATCATCTGGAATGATAAAACACAGAATAACATTTGAGACATTTATAGGAAACTGACCGTCATTTGAACACATTATACATGTATGAATAGTTTCTACCTGGAACAGTGATGTGCGTCTCTCTGGTCTGGTTGGTGTTCTTCTGTTGGACTCTACAGGTGAAGCTGTTGCTGTGTCTCTTCTCCACAGTCACTCTGCTGCTGACAGTATAGAGGTCATCAGGACCTCTGACTGTCTCTGTAGGTCCAGCAGAGAGGAGGTTTCCCTCAGCGTCCAGCCACAACACCTCCGGCTCTGGATACCAGCCTCTGGACTCACAGTCTAACACCACTCCCCCTTTGTCTCTGTCCATCCCTGCTAAAGTTATGACCGCTGAAGAGACAGCACCCGATGCTGAGCAAAGAAAAAAAGGAAGAAATTAAGTAAGTTATAAATAAACTTGCATTAGATTTTAGAGTTTAAAACATGTTATTCCTACTAAAATCTTTTCTAGAGTTATAAAAACTGGGCATAACATGCAACATGAACACATAAACGCTATGAGCTCACCAACAACTAGTTGAACCAAAGTTTGCCTGTTCAGTCCTGGAAGAAAACATTTGTATGTTCCCCGATCAGCGAGTGTCACTTTGGAGAGTTTCAGTGAAATGTTTCCAGACTTCAGCTCATCGATGAACAGTGATGTTCTTCCCACGAAGGATTTGTGTTTTTTACTCGCGAGTTCTACTCCAGAACGCCACACATGGACAAATCTGGGGTTCAGGTCGGGTCTGGCCCACTCCACCATCAGACCAGACGCATCCGCCGCAGGCTCCAGATGACATGGCAGAATGATATCATCACCAAGGGTTGCTACTATTGGCTTAGATGAGCCAATCAGCTGAGGCTGACCTGGAAAGACAAGTGTCTGTTTTAATGTCTCTTAAGGAAGTCAATGTCATCAACTCCAACAAGACACAGCATTAGATGACATAGTATTTTTAACTTCTTTAGTGCATATTTTGTTACAGTGTATGAAAGAAATACTGGGCAATATTATGCTTGACCATTGATGCCTTTACTGCTGCAAAGCCCTTTTGTAATTGTATGAGAACCATGACATAATTTGGACTCTTTTTTGCTATAATTTAACCTGTGTTGATAGTAAACAGTTGAGACAAACAGGAAACATGGAAACTCTGATGGTCATCCACAAAGTATTGACTTATTAGTAACCTATAGTGACCTAACAGGATGGTGTTTGTGTTACCTCTACAGAAGTGTGCTAGGACAAGATGAAGAACGCTGAGTGTTCTGAGATGAGATTGAATGGTCTTTCCGTCTGTGTTGAAAAGCATCTTGGATCTCTGAGAACGAACAAAAAACACTGTAAACAATGTCAACATACAGAGAACAAAAGGCTCTTCAATCGTTCGTTGGGTTCAACTTGGTCCAACAATAAAGTCGTTCATAAGCTTTAAAGAAGGTCGACAATCCAAAGGCCTGAGTTATAAATCTCACATGTTTGGACATAATTGTGCTGGAGGCTCCAACAAGTAATACAACATTTGAACTACTGTCTTCTGGGCTCTACTCGTATGATACATATGTTCATCTAAGTATATCCTTTATTTGATCACACATACTCTGCACCTGTAGATGCCAACTGTTCTTCAATTATTAACGTAGTGTCCTGTTTTTATATTTTCAGCATTTTTCAGTAAAACTCACATTAAACTTTCACTTTTGTTGGATTATACTTTAAAGTGTCCTACAGTGAATTTAAAATGTGTTTTGAAGCTTGAGGCTCATTTTATATCTTAGTTACACTAGAACCATTTCAATGTTACAAAGTCCAACATGTCCGGTACATTATTATCATTGAGATAAATACTCTGTGTCACAGTTTAGAACAAACACATTTCTTGTTTAAATGAAGTTCTGGTTTAGAGAGACCTCAACTCACAATGCAGACAGAGTTTCTGAAATGTTCTCATTGATTTTAGAGTAAATGTTAAACAAAGACCACATACCTGTTGAAACGTGTCCGTCTCAGTCACCTCATCTGACTGTCAGTCTGTAGATCATTGACAGACTCCGGACCTTTACGTCATCATCAGCCTCGTGCAGTTCTTTTGTATATCTGATCAGTTTTATTTCCTGCTCTGAGCTTCTGAGCAGTTTATCAATCTTATATTGTTTGCAGATGTCTTTGCAACAGCTTGAGATAATTCATGCTTTTGTAATGTCCCATCAGCAACAAACTCTTCATTAAAACCACTTTAAAACCTTTGGTAAAGCACTTATAAATACAATTAAATTAAGCCATTTGAAAAAAAAGGCAGTTATGGATTCAAACCACAGAGACCAAAACTGGAAAGTTAAAGTTTATTGAAAATGTAGACATAGAGTGCTGTTGTTTTCTGTGTATATGTCTATAGCTGAGGTGTGTTTTACTTTGAGTGTCTCGGTTTATGAACATCTGAACTTTGGTCTCAGTTGCCAGGTGACCGGTTATAAAATAATACAGTGCAATCAAATCCGTCGGGTTAAGAGGGACATTAACAATGCTTCTTTGTTTTGGTAGCTTAGGAGAAGCAGATGTTCATTGAGGCAGATATCAGGCCTGGTATTAAACTGCAGGGGGCAGGATAGGATTCATGAAGCTTCATAACAGCTACAGCCTCCGCCATCTTTTTATTCTGTTCGTTTGTGGATGTGAAAAATAACTATAAAAGAGAGAAAGATGGGAGGATAAGGGATATCTGTAAATACTGTTGCTCCCTTGCATGTCAAGTAGTTGTTTCTTCTCTAGAGTGCGACATTATTTTTGTGGAGCTCATTAACAGTTTGACACTGGAAATGGTCATCCTCAGCAGCACACTGGTCACAGTGCATGAGACTGCTGCATGTGACGGCTTCCCCTGGTCAACAGGAAACCACCAGCAGGAGGTTTAGTTTGCTGTTTGGTTACATTGGTACCCACATGAGCATTTAGCACATCAGCCAGGTGAAAAGTGATGAGGCTTCATCGTCATCTGAAACAAACACGTCTATAGCTCCAGTCTCAGCCGAGGCAGATGGACCAATGCAGAGAGCTGATCAGATGCACTCTTACTGTCCGTTGAGGCGAGAACAGACTCTCTGAACTGTGAAGGAAAAAGAAGAGGAATATAATGGGATAGTAAAAATCTACATTTTAGACAAGCCTCCAAATTTGGGGAGGCCTTTTTGATGACAAAGCTCTTTTGCACAAAGCAGCTCCTTAAAGATTTGATTCCCCAGTTTGGTGCACAAGAACTTGACAGATCTGAGTTAACACGCACACAAAAATGTTTCAATTTTAGCTCTACGTTGAAACCACAGTGAGTCTGGCCCCAACTACTTCAGAGATAAACTGCACAGGAAGAGGAAGTCCTCGGGTACTTTAGCTGTAACTCAGTCTGATGCTAAAGCAGTCAGCAGCAAGACAACATGGAGGTTACAGCGCTCTGCTTCAGACTGTGTGAGTACTGAGTCTCAGATTTATCCACTTCTTCTAGTTTAACAGATTGTTGTGAACACACCTTTGATTAAAATATAAATGTTTCTGTCCAGTGACAGTCATTCTGCTGTGTGTACATATTCAGAAGAGCTCTACTAAAGAAATAGGTGGGTAGCGAATACTAAATCCTAAAGATACACTTTTTGCATTTGTTTTTGTACAAAACCATTCAAACTTATTTGTCTATGTTTCTGTCATGTAATATAATATTTCAACAACAAAAAATGCATAATCTGAAAAGAAATGAAACCTGAAATATTGCTTATTAATAAGATGTAATGCATGTGCATGCAAAATGCCTACATTATCTAGTGTCTGTTACAAAGTGCATTTTTTCTTTAGTTTAAAGTTATTTTTATGAAGGAGAAGTTTTTTTTTAACTTTATTTTTCTCGGTTCTTTTTGCAGATGCAGCTTTACGGATAGTTCCTGACAGGCTGCAGTTCTTTGAATACGAGTCTGTCTCTTTTCACTGTGAGGGTCTCTCTGGCTCCACTCTGAGAGGCACCAGGGTTAATAAGGAATTAATTACCAAATTCCCTATTGATATTAAGAGGACGCCAACACTGACCGGCACCATTCAACAGGCCTATGAATCAGATAGTGGAGTATACTGGTGTGAGAATGAAAGAGGAGAGAAAAGCAATACTGTCAACATCACTATCACAAGTATGTTTATTAAATGTTTTATATTTCTAAAAGCAACACCTACTACCTATAAACTAAACCCTTTTTTAAAACTCCCTTTTCATTGTGATAGCAATAAGCTTAGGTGGGGAAATACATTGTTCTGTGAGCAGAAATTGTTTTCTAAAGCAATTTCAAAATCTATATTTTTTAATTCAACAATGCTCCAAAATAGTGTGCATCAATGTACAGAAAACTTTGTTGAGTAATTTCTAATTTCTTTTATGGGTCACAAATGAGGGAAATAAATTCCCAAACTGAAATCTTAACGTAAATCTTTAATGTTGTAAAATGACTTTTTACCTGTTATTTAATTGTTACTCATTGTTACTATGAGAAAGTTGGCAAAAAACATCATTAAGCTTTAAATACGCAAAGTAAGTTAAATATGTACGGAAACAAAAAAGCATTCTCTATCACAATTTATACTTTAATTTCAGTTACTTGTTCAAATACATTGCAGTCATTAAAGTAACTAATTGGCATTCAAAAGACACAAAAAGCGAAAAAAGGGCATTCTTGCAAAATGACTAACAATTGTCACGTCACTTGGGGACATCCTTTTACTTAAGTTAAATTTGTCGGTGTAGTTGAGACCGGGGTTTTGTCTGCATCTTAAATGAATAATTACAAGATGGTTTCTACAGAATTTGTATATGTTGTTCAGCCTTTACGCT
Source organism: Anoplopoma fimbria (assembly GCF_027596085.1). Lineage (NCBI taxonomy): Eukaryota > Metazoa > Chordata > Actinopteri > Perciformes > Anoplopomatidae > Anoplopoma > Anoplopoma fimbria. The sequence continues at coordinate 1,397,439 of NC_072455.1, read as the reverse complement.
GTCACAGGAATATCAAGGGACATTTGGTTAATATCCACCTCTATGCAGACGATACGTTACTTATTTGATTTCAAATTTTATTGCCCTGTCCTCTTTATTTATGATTTCTTTATTTGATTTATTCTGTGAATGTTACCACCTAACTTTTCTTCTTATGTGTAGCCTTTATTGTTGCATCTTTATTTTCACACTGTGCCGTTCCTTTGCTCACATCTGAAGCTATGTCTAGATGGTCTATCTATCTATTGTGACAAACTCAAGGTTTGTAATTAAAACATATCTAACATTTTACTTAATCAACACATGCAGCTGGTTCTGTGATCCTGGACAGTCCTGCTCTTCCTGTGAAGGAGGGAGACAATGTGACTCTGCGCTGCAGAAGCAAGACAAATTCCATCGACTTCACAGCCGATTTTTTCAAAGGTGGTTCCCGCAAAAGTGATTCTTCCAGAGAGATGCCCATTAACAATGTTTCCAAGTCTGATGAAGGCCTCTACAACTGCAGCATCTCTGGCTTTGGATCATCACCAGGAAGCTGGCTGGCTGTTAGAGGTGACACATAACAGTTTTACAAAAAAGATGATATTTTTATAATTGTGTGGCCTGGAGCCAATTAAGTTTTCAACTTAAACAATTTGAAATTTTAAAGATATACTCGAGTTAAACTTGGTATTAAATGAGACCTCACAGTTTTAACCTGAAATTCAAGATGCAGTTTCATGCAACAAACTCTTCAGATTTGAAGGTCAAATTTGATTTATCACATGCTCAAATGTGAGTTTAAGTACATTGTTCAGTGAAACGATTTGTTTCCATTCCAAGTATTTAAAAGTGAGCAACAGTAAATTAAGAGCCAATATGAAATGTAAGATAAGTAGCAGTGACTATAAGGGTGTAATTTACTTCATATTTATAGTTAATAATACGTACATTTGTATTCATGTTTTTCAAATTGCCCATTTTGGAAGAAACTAATTTATTTGATGTTCAAATGTGTTATATTTGTATCAGCAAATAGTGTTTCTATCATCTCTCTGACCCCTCATGAAGAGAAGCATCCTCTGCACCATCGCTCCCCTCATGTCTTCGTCCCGCTGTGGGTCGGCGTCACTATTTTAACGGTGGCTCTGCTGCTGGGACTCCTTCATGTTAGGAGACACAGAGGTACCGAAAAGTGACCTCTCAACCATAGTATGCTGTATGTAAACTACTGCCGGAGATACACGAAAACTACTTACTTATGAATTTAAAGCTAAAGACCATACCGGTAAAATAAAGGTAACTTTCATAATGTAATTAAAACAACCATAGCCTATAACCCTTGATGATATCATGATCATATTTTGGCTTACAACTACAAGCATAATTCTTCTTGTATTTTTATATGTCCATATTCTCTAATCTAATGATGAAGAAAAGCACATATACCAATACATGTGCTGAGGTGTTTTATACTTCAGCACTACTTATTTTAAATATGCTTGTGTTTTATAGTTTTCTTAAATGTTTTTACATTTTTACACAGTTGACAATGCTGTATTAATTGTACAGCACAGTGTGTGAATCACAGCCGTTGTCCAAAGCTCAGGAAAGGCAACGGCAGAATATTCTACACCAAAATTCTCATCATTGCCGTGTTTCTGTTGATGTCAATGTTTTTATTTTCTATCCATTAGTTTCCTCAAAGACACCAACAGCAGACAGGATCAATCAAAGAGGTGAATATATATGTTTTTCTTTTTAACTTAATGACTAAAGAATAAACTATGTAATCCTAAATGTGTTTCGTGTTTTAGTCTGTGGAGAGAACGTTGCAGACGATCCAGACGGTGTGACATATGCAGTTGTCGTCACAAAACCGAGACAGAACAAAGGTTCAATTCTTTATTTTCTTTAATGTGATGCATACTTTTATTATTAGTGCATTTTATTAGCAGGTGTGCTTCGAGAGACAAAGACGTACGTAAACATCTTTAATAAGGTTAACCACTATGACAGTTAGAATAATAAGAATAGTTTCTTTGTTGAAAGTGTCAGTTGAGGTGTCGGTTGAGACGAGCTGAGAAGCAGGACTGACCCGACCTCTCAGCGTGTCACACATGTGTTTCTTCTTTTAGACGCTGCAGACGCTGATGATGATCTTAGCCTCGGCCTCGGGTCAAACCACAGCAGAGAGCCACAGGCAGAAAAAGGTGAGGGGGCCCTTCGACCCCTTCAGTCTGTTCATATGAGTATTTATAATGAAGTTCATCCGTCCGTCTGTTGCTTACTGATGTTTCTCCTCTTCAGATGAGGATGAATCTGCATTTCAACCGGTTTACTCTGCTTTGACCCTTAAGTAAGACTCCACAAGTGTCTGTCATTTAATGTACTTCTACCATTTCACATGTTTTCTAAGAAGGTGCCCACACGTATAATGAACACACATATGGTCATGGACATTTTTAATTAATTTAAAGTTTTTGCATCAATTTTATATAATACATGGAAGATTTAAAAAACTATGATTTCAGCAGATTGACTGTAATTCAATATAAGATCACCTTTTCCAGCATGTATTGTCATATTCAAAGAAGCTTAAGAAAACAGAAGTTAAGGACTCTATACTTCACTGAATATAAATTTCTTCACATCTCTTGTGTCTGAACCAAGAGATGTTTAAGAGAGCAGGAACTTCTCAATGTCCCGGTCCTGAGGGTAAGACTGACAGCAGCAACTTCCGTTTAATCTGATTTATTACTCTAAGTGAACTTGAACTCCCCACAGTTTTCCTGCGTGGCATGTATGCTCCTCTAAATGTGAGAAATCAGTCAAGATCACGTTTGTTCACCAAGCAGGCAGCTTTTCATGTCTCATGTGAAACCAACAATGCTTTTCTGTCTTTGACGTTAAGTTTTACTCTCACATTAGAAACCATGATCTCTTTTCATGAACAGAGCTGAGAAGTTATGTTACCAAACATTAGCGTTTTCCTTTGCAAAACTATCTAGATTAATGATAGCACTACAGATAAGAGGACAAATATATATTTTTGATTTATAGGTGAACTGTCCCTTTAAGTTCCTGCCCCTGAGAAAGCTGAGTAAGTGACCATTGAGTTTAGAACATCATACAGCAGATATGATGTTTATGTATTCTGTGTTCCAGGCCACAACGAGCAGAGACACCTGACTGAAGATTACTCTGGTGTGCAAGAGAAGAAGAAACAAAGCTTTGTGTTAAAATAGTTTTTGTATTTTATCTTCAGTATTGTTTAAGTATAGTTTCTGTTCATATTATTTCGCTTTCACTGAAAATGACGAGCAACAAAAACCCAGCAGATAAACCAAACCTTTGTATTTTCTGTTTCCTCTGTAACAAAAACAAATGTCAGAAATGAACATTTTTTTATTCTCACTTGAACTTTGTGAAGTTTTAAACAGAGTTAAAAACAAAAGGTAGGAAAAAAAGGCAATACAGTTTGTGTGCTTTAATTAATTCGATTTCACAAACAGTTGAAGTTCATCTGGATGATCTGGACAGTCAGTACAGCTTTAAGGAGACATAACTCAGAACCAGTGTCTATATTTATCAGAGCGTAGAACAGTTGAACCACGTCGTTCTCTCTGCTCCGCCCACACGTCTGAAGACTGATGCAGAAGTAGAAAAAGAGCTGCAGCGTCTTTAGAGACACTCTGTGGTCAACCACCAGCATGGTGCTGGTACATCAGTCCGACCTGGAGCTCCACACTGAAACACGTATGAGGTTCACTGGTTCTTGAACCACATAGAAGGAAAAAAAAAACTTTGAATTTGATCTGTGACTGACTGATAGATGACGAGAGGTGGAGCTTGTGGAACTTTAAAACATTCAGAAACCACCAGTTTCAGACAAAAAACTCCATATAATCATATCTATGATCTATCAGGGCACACATGTTATAATAATAATAATAAAACAATGATTATATAATTACATAATGATGTCAACTATGTATTTAGGTTTGACTGAGGAGGCCCCTGTATCTCAACAACTCCTTTTTGACATAGATAAATAGTATTGCTCTTGTTTAAATAAAGAAATATAATCATATGGAACTTCTCACAATACAGTCACAGTTCTCTGTTCATGAGTGTGTGTGTGATCTCATTTACTTCGCATTTAATTAAAAAATCATTTTTGCTGAGCTAATCAGGAACAACTCATAAAGAAAGAGGTCAGAGTGCTGATTTACAGATGACATTGAACTAACCGTCACATCAGGTTGCATTAACACAATATCTTATAGATCGTTCTCAAGTCATTTTTGGTGGAGTGATCGTTATAAACATGTCTAGGACTACAGAATTTGATCTGGTTTTATATAATAAAGAAAAGACTTCAGGACAGACGGAGATCTTTGGTTTCATTTAATGAAGGACAAACAGTAGAAGTAAAGAATCATCACGCTAATGCAAAATATTAAAAACTAGTGATAAAAGACAATTCAGACTAGAAAAGCAGAATAAAAAATCTGTTGGATACTCAGAGCATTAAACATCATAACATCCAAAATGATGTCAATAAACATCATGCAAAGAAGCTGGAATATTAATGTGTTTCCTCTGAACCAAGCAGACAATAAAAATGATTATAATAATGAGCTTATCTGTTCTCAAACATAAAGAGCAGAAGCAACATATAAAAAGACACCTCAGCCAATTAGGGACACATGAAGTAAAAAATGGGATCTGTGAATTCTAATCAATAAGAAAGGTTATGAATGAAAGCATGGCATTTTTTTTACTTTTATATATTCTAGAACATGTGCAGCAGAGAAATAACATTGTGTATAATAATAACATAATGTCACTGGCATACATGAAGTCATTTTAATATAATTAATTTTATTTACAGTATTTGTATTTCTACTCTTCTTTCTCAGATCTTTCTTGGTCTAGAGATCTCTCTCTCTTTTCTTGCTGCACCTGCAGCTGAAATTAAACATCTTTTTCTTTTTCTCTATTTTTGTATTTTTGTCTCTTTGTCCAGACTCTCCAGTGTCTCCTTGTTACCCCGACATCATCCACTCAGCTTCCCCTTCCTGTCCGTCTTCAGTCCTCTGCTGTTGGTCTGTTGATCCCTCCATCACATCTGGATTATCACTTCAATATTTACCGTCATCTCCTCCTTCTTTGTTCAGAGGATGTTCTTCTTCTCCTACTGCCACATCTTTGTTTCTGCTCTCTTCTTCTTTGGTCTCTTCCTCTTTGTCTTCTTGATCACATTTTGCTTCTCTTCCTACGTTCCTGTTTCCTGCTGCCTGATTTTCTGTTTTGCTCTGTGCATCTCCCTCCTGCTTCTCTGGCTGCTTTCCATTTGCTTCTCCTTCTGAAGTCTGTTTTTCTGTTTCTTTTGCTTCTCCTTCTGAAGTCTGTTTTTCTGTTTCTTTTTCTTCTCCTTCTGAAGTCTGTTTTTCTTTTTCTTCTCCTTCTGAAGTCTGATTTTCTGTTTCTGTTTCTTTTTCTTTTTCTTCTCCTTCTGAAGTCTGATTTTCTGTTTCTTTTTCTTCTCCTGCATTCTCCTTCTGAACTGTTTTTCTGTTTCTTTTCAACTGCTCTTCTCCTTCAAGGCTTGTCTGTTTGTATTATTTCACCTTTTATGGATGACATGTCCTTCTCTCCATCCGGCTTCTGTGGCTGCGTTCCATTTGTTTCTACCTCTGGTTCACGGGCAAGTACTGTTTTCATTCTCTGTTCTTCTGCTTTTGTTTCTTTTTCTTCTTCTGCATTCTCAACATCATTCTCTGCATCTGCTGAAGGCTTATCCATTTGTCTTATATCCATTTTTTTATATGTCATGTCCTTCTTTCCATCCTGGTTCTGTGGCTGCGTTCCATTTGTTTCTACCTCTGTTTCACTGGGAAGTCCTGTTTTCTCCACATCTTTCTTTTCACGTGCTGTGGGCTTGTCTGTTTGGCTTCCATCATCATTAATGGACGTCATATCCTTCTGTCCATCTATGCTTTCGGGACTCGTCTCTGGCTGCTCTGTGTTTGTCTCTGTCTTTTGTGAACATGGAGGTTTTGTTTCACTGATCACCACATTGTTGTCTTCCTCAGTGTCTGTCTCTCCTCTTGGCTGGATTTTATCTCTTTGTGTTTCTCCCTCTCTTGCATTCTTACCTGCTGGTGTGTTGATTGTAGATTCTTCTTTAGCGTCTTCATATTTCTTCTTCATATCATTCAGTACTTTAGGGACCTGATCGGTTTCTTCATTGTCTCGAGCTTCATCTCTGCTATCATTCTTCTCTGTCTTTTCCCCGTTCTGGTCCAAATCCTTGTTTTCTCCATCAGTTGGACCCTGATCTACTGCTTTTCTTCCTCCTCCTTTCTCGAGTTCATCTTTTTGTGTAACTCCATCTCTTACATCCTGACCAGTTCGTTCATTAATTATAGATTCTGTTTCCTTGTCTTTGTCTTTCTTGTTCAAATCATTCAGTTCTTCAGGCAGCTGATTGGTTTTACCATCCACTAGATGTTGTCCTTCTTTCTCTGTTGGTAATGGAGTGGCATCATTCTTCTCTGTCTTTTCCCCGTTCTGGTCCAAATCCTTGTTTTCTCCATCAGTTGGACCCTGATCTACTGCTTTTCTTCCTCCTCCTTCCTGGACAGCATCTCTTTGTGTTTCTCTCTCTCTTGGGTTATCACCTGCTTGTTCGTTGATTGTAGATTCTGTTTCCCCGACCCCATCTTTCTTGTTCAAATCATTCAATTCTTCAGAGAGCTGACTGGTTTTACCATCTGTGAGAGACAGAGCTCCATCTCTCCTCTCTCCATTCTCCTCATGTTGTCCTTTTTTCTCTGATGGTACATCATATTTTTGTGTATCTCCATCTCTTACATCCTGACCTGCTAGTTTTTTATTTGATTCTGTTTCCTTGTCTTCGTCTTTCTTGTTCAAATCATTCAGTTCTTCAGGCAGCTGATTGGTTTTACCATCCACTAGATGTTGTCCTTCTTTCTCTGTTGGTAATGGAGTGGCATCATTCTTCTCTGTCTTCTTCCCGTTCTGGTCCAAATCCTTGTTTTCTCCATCAGTTGAACCCTGATCTACTGCTTTTCTTCCTCCTCCTTTCTCGAGTTCATCTTTTTGTGTTACATCCTGACCAGTTCGTTCATTAATTATAGATTCTGTGTCCTTGTCTTCGTCTTTCTTGTTCAAATCATTCAGTTCTTCAGGCAGCTGATTGGTTTTACCATCCACTAGATGTTGTAGATGAGTGGTTTTATTCTTCTCTGTCAGTCCTCCTGTCTGGTCCAAACTATTCTTTTCTCCATCAGTTGGACCCTGACCTCCAGGTTTAATTCCTCTTCCTTCCCCGAACAGCTGTTGTTGTCCATCTCTGTCCATCTGACCTGGAGCTCCTGTTTCAGTATTTGTGTCCTCTGGTTTCTGCGGTGTATCTTTCTCCGCTGGCCCTGGGGTCGGTGTTTCTTCATTCATTGATTTAGTCTCTTTCTCTGTCTCGTCCAAATCCTTCATTGTCTCTCCTTCAGTCCTGTCCTTTTTAAGGTCTGTGAGAATATCGTTAGTGTCTCCTCCTGCCTTCTCCTGGAGTGTTTCCTCCGTGTTTTGACATGAACATCCTGTTACTTTGCTTAAACAATCAATGTGATGTTTCTCGTCATTGTCCTGATTGCCCTTGGCCTCTCTTTCTTCTGTGGGAAGCTCTCTGTTGTCTGATTCTCTTTCTATCAGGAGCTCCTGTTCTGAATTATTAATGGATTCGCTCTTCTTCTCTCCTCCTCTCTTTGTTTCTTCATCATCATGGTGCCTCTTGTTCTCTGTGTGAAGACACGGTAACCAGCATTTAGATCAAAATAAATGTGTGCTGGTGTAAAGATGTGAGAATGATGAGACAGACATTGGCTGCAAAAGCACAACAAGAGTGTGACCAGTAGCTGAAATGCATTCAAATGACTGAAAACAATGAACACAGCTGTAGGAGGATATTAAATAAAATGCATACATTTCTAAACAATATAATAATATATTCCATTAAAATAACTGTATGGAAATTTTAATTTATCACTATAACCATGTCAGGGTTGTCAAAGCAGATTTCTGACTCACTGATTTTGTTTTGTCTCCATTTCCACACAAAGAAGGCAACCGCAAGAGCAAACATGAAGCCAACAAACAAACCAATGACGGTAGAAGCAGAGGAACTCAACCTAGAACCAGACGAGCCTGAAAAGAAATCATCTAAAAAGGAGAAAACACAGAACAAGATGATATTAATCTAAACTGGACATCAGCTAATACTTTGACCATGAATAAAAAGCTAGTATCTACCTGGAACAGTGATGTGTGTCTCTCTGGTCTGGTTGGTGTTCTTCTGTTGGACTCTACAGGTGAAGCTGTTGCTGTGTCTCTTCTCCACAGTCACTCTGCTGCTGACAGTATAGAGGTCATCAGGACCTCTGACTGTCTCTGTAGGTCCAGCAGAGAGGAGGTTTCCCTCAGCGTCCAGCCACAACACCTCCGGCTCTGGATACCAGCCTCTGGACTCACACTGTAACACTCCACTGCTCACTTTGGTCATCTTGATGACAGTGCTTGATACTGAGAAAGAGAAAAGCCAGTTAATAATTAGCAGAAATGTATTATAGGGATGTCCTACCAAAAGATTTAACAAACGAATAGTTTTAAAAAAGGATGCTCCTTCAACAAGAACGTCCACTCACCAACAACAAGCTGAACATCAGCTTGTGTTTTTAACTCTGGAATGAAGCATCTGTACGTTCCCTCATCGCTGACTCTCACTCTGGACAGTGTCAGTGAAGCATCTCCCTGTTTCAGTCCATCGATGGACACTGATGTTCTACCCTTGTACGATGGATTCTGATCAACCAGACGGTCTTCACTAGACCGCCTCACATGGACAAATCTGGGGTTCAGGTCAGGTCTGGACCACTCCAGCATCTGGTTAATGGCATCCGTGGCAGCCGTCACATGGCATGGCAAAGTGATGTCATCACCGACCGTAGCCAGCGTTGGCTGAGGTTGACCAGTCGTCCGAGCCTGACCTGAGGAAGAAACATTTTACACATTCCCTGTGGTAACAACAGACAAAACATTCTCTGTAATATGTGGATGATGTTGTAGTTTATTTCACAGGATAAATGATGATTCTGGCTAGCTTGTGGTGCAAGAAAAGTCAGAGGATCACAGTCAGTCACAGTCTTGAGGATTCATCCTGTGGGCTCCATGGATATCTGTACCAAATGTCCAACACAGTTTAACTACAGTTCGTGAAATAGTCACAAAATGCAATGTATTGGTTTGGTTTCATGTACAGCTATAGGAATTGTCCAGTTTCTTTGTGTCACTCAAACAAACTTTTTTGGGACGACATTACGTAAAAAACCAATAGTTAGGTTAAGGCAACAAAACCACATAGTTAGGTGAAGGGAAAACGTCATGGTTTGCATTAAAATAACTACGTACAGTTTGTTAAGGCAACAAAACCACAAACAGTTTGTTTTATCCAACAAAAGAACGTAATTGGGTTAAGGAAAACAATTTAAGTATGTATTCAACACTGGTATACATCTGCCTTTGAAAAGGAAACCAGCAGCATGCCAATAAACTCTGCACAACAACACACAGAAGCAAGCTAATGATTAACTTCCCTCTTACTATGGTCCAAACATCTAGGTCAACGGGTATCTGTCTTTATCTCTTATCTAACTGACCTGCCAAAGTCAAACAAGCCATATCAGTCTAACACAAGAAACACTTTCACTTTCATTTTCACCACTGAGCTTCAGTGAGGGTGTAGCGCCCCCACTGTGGCTGAACTGCAACAGATTACATTGTTTCTGCATTCAAAGAAGCTTTGCCTCTGAGAAAATCTCTGTCTGTGCCACTAAAATAGCACAACTGTACAACAGTTATTACACACAGTGCACAATGCAAAGTTTCATTATCATTTTAAATGCACTCCATTTGTCTGTATTTACTATCAAATGCAATCCAAATGCAAAAAAGCAGCTTAATAAAACTTATAATGTCCAGTTTTTGCTGCTGTCATTGAGTTGTTAATTAACCCGTATGTTTAATTCCTGAGGTCGTAGTACATGGTAGTTTTATTTCTAGGTGATTCAGATGTTTTTTCCACCCTGTTTAGTACATGCATGAGGCAGTAGTCCGAAGGTATGAGCATTGAATCTGAATTCCTACAATCAATTCCACAATAATGATCTTTATCATCATATTTATCTATACGTTACCTCCATGAGAGTGTGTCAGGAGAAGGAATGCAACAGCGTGATGGAAAATCAAAGTGCTGAGAACACTGAGTTGATATTTACAAGCGAGTCCGTCTGTCCGGTGAGGCATCGTGCAGTGCTGGGATTTGAAATCAAGCACAGTGTAAATTCACAGAGAGATCATGTGGACACATATTTTGATATTCTGGCTAAATAAACAAATTGATCTCTTAAAACAGTCGGAAAACTTCCTTCCTGCATTAAAAAAAAATATATTGCTTAACAAACTCTTTTTGAGATAAATGATTGATGAAGAAATGATGGTTTATGATGGTTTAATACATTTTCTGTACATTTTTGAGCACATGATTCCGGCAAACTTGTTTTCATTCGAAAAAAGTAACAATTTCCTTTAAATTAAGAATCAATTCTTTCCAAGGAAAGTTGAATTTAAAAACAGCTTTCTTACCTTTCGCATGTTAGCCGTCAGCGACATGCACAGGGTCAAAGTCTTGAAATCCAACAACTATACTGCGCCTGCTCTGTCTTATCTACTGCAGTCCATATATATGTAGGACTGCAGATGATGTATTAATAGTTCTGTACCCAGACCTCCAAGGTTTCGGGTAACCACTTCAATTGTACAGTTTCCAGGATTGAAAAGCCTCAGAAACAGTCCAACTATTGATTTTTGGGGTCGGCAGCAGAATAACTACAGAAAAAATATTACTCACAAGTACAACTGAGTACTGACCAGAAATAGCATTACAACTTGCTCAGTTAAAATGTCAATCCAGCCAGTGATGACTGTCCATGCTGTGCGCTGTAGCCTTGAGCTGATCTTTTAGTTAATGTGTTACATATAAATAAGAGGCTGGACTTTGATCCAGTTGCCGGGTAGCTGATGACCACTGCTGTATTATAAAATACTACACATAATAAAAAACTGAAGCCAATGAAACCATAGCAATAACAACACTCTCGTTATTGTTTTGGCTACCTGATATAAAGCCTGAGACATATGGCAGGTCTGCAGGTCTGCAGGGGGCAGAGTGGGGCTTCATATTCATGTTCACACTCTATATCTCAGATAAATTTAGCAAAAGTTCAAACAAGAAGATACTTGACTCTTTTGCCACTCATATGCATTACACTACTTTCCCTCTCACCTCTCTCTCTTCTTGTTTGAGCAAATAAATGAAACTTTGGTTTGAATCATCCAATCAAAATGCCAGATTTCTCCTCTGTGTTTGATTTATTGAGCATGGCTCTAAGGATGGCAATATCTGTCAGTTCACCACCGTGGTCCAGCCGGAAAGATTACAAGATCTACTGAATGAATTGGCATATGTACTATACTGTTATCTGTTAATAGAAGCTATCTCTATTAGGGTTATAAAGCTGCATAAGGAAAAAAGACAAGCTGTAGCTGCAGGGGTTGCAGAAATCAAGTCCAAAGCGCACTACAAGTATTTTGTTATGGCCCTTTTGTTCAAATCTAAGATCACTGAAAGTGTTTTCAAAGCTAGAGCTAATGTCTGCTTAACACCAGAAATAACGTGCACAGGAAGAGGAAGTTGTCAACTGCATTATGCTGCATTTAGCTTTGGTTGCTCACACAGTCAGCAGCAGGACATCATGAAGGTTAGAGCGCTCTGCATCAGACTGGGTGAGTACTACATTCTTCATTTCTTGTTCCTCTATATAAATAACAGTAAACAAAATACAATAAAGTATAAGTAAACATTGTAAGGATAAAGTTGAACATATTGTTCTTATTGAGTGGTGTCCACCTGGTTATATACTTGTGTTATAGAAGAAGATCCTCTGTGAGAATCAACATATGAAAGAAATATTGATTAGATTCAGACTTGCATTTCACCAGCAACTTATATCTCTGCCTATGTCAGATGTCCTTTATGGAATCAATATGCTGAATAATGTTTTGCGATGATCAGTATTCAACAATATCGGAACTTTTCAGTTGTAATAAGAAGTGGTTTGCAGCTGCACAAACTTTTTGATTAAATATGTCTACACGATTGTTGTTAATGTTTAGTGGTTAAATATTTTTTCCACATAGAGTATAAAAGCATGTATTTACAAAACTGTCCTCTCTTGTCTCTCCAGTGATGATTGTGTTGATGCTGCTGGTTGCACATGTTCAGCAAAGTTATCCTAAGACTCCTTGTAAGTAGTAGTTGTTCCCAACCCTTACCCTAACCATGACACCTAACCCTGAAGTCAGCTAAATGTAACACCTGAACAACAGAAATACCATCAAAAGCTTGTGCTTTTGAAGCAAGTTTAAGTCTTAGGCTTTTTTTTTTTAATAAAGGGGGAGAAAAAATTACAGTCAAGGAAAATATTTAGTTATTTATTGAGTCCGCTAGCCCGGAACTCGCTAATACGCTGATGACACTCCGCTAAAATATCAGAGAACCAGGCAACGCTGGCAATCTTGTTGCTTTATGCAACTAAATGATTACTTTATTTGATCTGTAGTCATAAACCTGTAGTTTGAAACCAGAGAGGGCTGTATGACTGCTTAAGAAAGGTATCCATGGTTTTATCTCGTCTTATTCAATTTATGTAATTCCATTTAATCATGATAGAGCAAGAAATGTTTCTTTCAACATCATCTTTGTTCAAGAGCTTCTTTAGTGGCTGCAGGTTCATTTTCAAATCAATATAAAAAAAAATTTCAACAATGATATCAGGCCCCAAACTGTATTCTAACTCCTAGGTTTTGGGGGATTTAGTTTTTCATCATATTATTCACAATGTTGCTTTCTGGTAACCAAGTTCTTCATTTAAATTGTTCCCTATTTGTCTCAGATGCAGCTTTTCGCATCGTTCCAACCAGACTGCAGCTCTTTGAATACGAGTCCGTCCATTTTACCTGTGAGGGGTTTAATGTCTCAGCTGGCTGTACAGTGAGGAACATCAAGGAATCCATTCAAAAATGTTCAAATGACACAGTTACATCAACTGTCACCTGCACCATTGACTATGCCTTTGTATCAGACACTGGAGAGTACTGGTGTGAAGGTGGAGGAGGAGAGAGAAGCAACACTGTCGACATCACTGTCACTGGTATGTTGATTTAATGCAGATTTCACCTCTATAACCACAATGTATCACCAGAAGCGCCTTATCTGTTTAGTATTCTGTTGATTGTATTTCTGCTTCTAAACATTTGGTACTGATGTTCAGGTGGTCATGTGATCCTGGAGAGTCCCGTCCTTCCTGTGATGGAGGGAGACGCTGTGACTCTGAGCTGCAGATACGAGACTTCATCCACCAGCCTCCCAGCTGTCTTCTATAAAGATGGGCTCTTCATTGGGAACAGTTCCACAGGAAACATGACGATTGAAAGGGTCTCCAGGTCTGATGAAGGACTCTACAAGTGTGACATCTCTGGAGCTGGAGAATCACCAGAGAGCCGACTGGCTGTCAGAGGTAAATGTAAAGAAGAGAAGCATGATAATAACTAATGTTTTTATTGATTACCTCCATTAATTAGTTGCAACTCCAAACCCCGACTTCCAGGCCTCCAAACATAGCTTTCAGGACACTCAGTCACTCATTGGGCAATTTCTTAGCTGTGTGGTAGACGGGTGCATTTAATGCACGCTGGGACAGACTACCCCAAACAGGAGAAGCATATATAGAAAAATGAGCCACTGATGAGTGTTAGTATGTAACATATAATATAGTATGGCATTGTTCAGGTGGTGATGTGATCCCGGAGAGTCCTACTCTTCATGTTTCAGAGAGAGACATTGTGACTCTGCGCTGTTGAAAAAAGGAAACTCCCTTTAGCCTAATGATGATTTCTTTAAAGATGGCAGCTCTACAAGTGTTTCCAATTCTGATGAGGGACTCAAAAAGTCCGGAATCTCTGGAGCTGGAGAATCATCACAGATCGGGCTGGCCGTCAAAGGTGAGACAACATTTTAATCAACACTAGTTGTGTTAACTGCTATAATGTAACAGCATGCTCTCTAGGCAGATGTGATGCAAACTGATGTGATGCAGCCAATGACTGAACACACAGAACTATGTAAAAGGGCTCAAATACACGAGGACTCAAACACGCAACCCACAGACAGAACAGGTTCAGTAAAAGCAAAGTTAACCAGCCTATCATAGTAGTGTTTAGCAAAAGGCATGCAGTCAGAGCAGGAAACCAAAACCTTGTTAGAACAAGATGTCCAACAAAGCAGGACTGAAAAAAACAAAAGATTCAACAAATAATTAAGGCAATCCTATTTGTTCCAAGTTCATTTTCAGTTAGTGCATAGCAGATGAATAACATAGTTAAAAAGACCACAAAATGATCAAAGACATCAGATATATTAGGAATAAATTGGCAGAAATGTGTGTACAATTATTACGAATTTTTCAAAAGACTCCAATGATACAGAATATATAATACTGTAAGACAGTGTGGAATAAGACGTTTTATAAGAAGTTTAAAGGAACTAAAGCTGCTTAAGGGGAATCATGTTTGAGGGGTTAACAAGTTGTGATGGGTAGGGGGCAGAAAGATTCCAACACAAAATCAGACCTGCAATATGCTGAATAATATGTAAACTCATTCTATCATCTTTCCAGCATCTCACAAAGACGTTCATTTCCCCCTCCCTTTCTACATCCTGTTGGGGATCATAGTCACGGTCGTGTTGTTCCTGCAGCTGCTGGTGATGGGACTACTTTACTTGAAGAAACAGCTCGGTACTGAAACTTAAGGTTTGCTGATTCTGGGGATTGAGTTCTGCAGGTCGTATCAGCTGTCGCTTATTAACGTTGACTTCCCGACGGTCTCGTTAGCTTGTGTAAAATACTGTGGGTGGGACTTTTGTTTAGTGTTACAGAAACATAAAACATCAACATGGAGGCAAATATAAGAATCACATCTGACTCAGGCTCAGTCGTGTTTCTATGAATCCCACTGCATAAATCAACAAACCATGAAAAAAGATGTGTAAATACCTGTGTATGTATTTTTGCCTCATTTAAATGATTCTTTAAAATGACCCTGCTGAAATATGTTGATAATAAAACGTTTCACTTCATGTTTCAGTGTTATTAGAGGCAAACCTGAATGATCCAAAAAAGGATCTGTATGCTGTCGTCAAGAAAAACAGGAAGAAGAAGAAGAAGAAGAAGAAAGGTAATTTGGGTCGCTTTGAGGTCGAGTGCCTAATCCGTCATTTGTCTGCAGTCAGAGTTCACAAACAGTATCTGAAAGTCGCTTTGAGGTCGTGACGAGAACAGTTTGAGAACTTCTGTTTGATGAATTCACATCAGCTAAGCACATCATACGTGGTGTTCTGTTTTAGACGCTGCAGACGCTGAGGATAATTTGAGCTTCGGCCTCGACTCAACCTATTGCACAAAACCACAGACAGAAAAAGGTGAGATGGGCCCTTCAGTCTGCAGTCCTCCATGGAGGTTTAACATGCTGCAGTATATTGTAGAGTGGATGATGGAGTGTCTGTCTTACTCATCCTGTGTCTCTGTTTCAGATAACGCTGAACCTTTGCCTCAGTCTTTCCGCTCCACCTTCACCTTCGATGACACTTCGCCAGCTCTCCAAGATGGTTCTCATGTTATTTTAATCATCTAATATCATGCAGTAGATCATTTCTAAAGACGTTGTCACATGACAGAACAGCCTGAAAGATTCCAATCCTTATTTCAAATCCATTATGTCTCCGTTGTCAGCTATTGGTGACTGAAACAAGACTGTCCCCAACAAAGACAGGCCAGCTCTGGGTTTTCTTTGTTTCATTTGTTCCAACTCTAAGAATGACACGTTTATGTTTTCTAACCGAGCACCCTCTTGTGGTCGTGTAGGTCAGTAGCAAGGCAGGTCAGTTTTTTCTTTAACCTGATACATTCACTTTTAGTTGCCACAGAACAGCAGAAATGTTAAGATTAGAAAATGTTAAAAAAGGGTGCTGGTGGCGTACTGACATGTACTGAAGAGGGAGAGTGGAAACAGGTGAGCAGGTGAACGAGGGAGTCAGGTGATTGGGACAGGTGTGAAAGTCTGAGGGCACAACAGTCCAGAGAGTAAAAGTCATTGATGGTCTGGGATGTGGAAACTACTGAGGCAGACGTGGTGACATTAGGAGTCGTTTTGTTTCAGTGACATGGAGGTCTTTGGTTTCAAGTGAGAACCAGTTGGATGCTTCGTGTGATGTTAAACCATCTGTAACCTTGCCTCCATCTAGTGGTAGATTAAAACAAATACTCTCCACACTCACAGACTCACAGACTCTGAGACACCTTCATGGTACATGAAAAACTCATGCAAGCAGAGGATGCCAAGCAGAGACTACGTTACACGACTGATTTTTTTCATCCAACATCTTATTTTGTTATTGAAGCTGTTTAGACAAAAACAAGCACATAGATTATTTGACAAATATAACTCCTGTTTCCTAAGGAAAGAGTAGTAAAGGGAGTACAAATGATGATGTTTTTGAGGTAACAGTGCTGTCCCATTCATATTTACACTATCTCAAGCCCTTGTAGCCTCTTACACTCAACTATGTACCAGGTGACGTCAGTTAAGTCCCTGAGGGTTCAGGTTTTAAGGCCCTGTGGACAGAGCATGTAGCAACCACTGCACAATGAACAGCCTGGGTGTAGGTTTAAAATATTGTGTTGTGCATTACTTTGTTTCATCAGTGTGTTTCCTTTGTGTCTTACAGATGAAGAGGAAGAAACCCCTTACTGAAGGAGACGGAGGAACGTCTCTCATCACGCCATATCTGCAAGAAGGTTTACAGACTTTCAAAATAAACTTTGCTTGACATAACTTTTAGTTTTTAGTATGCTGTTGGTACTCTCTATGCAACATGTTGTGAGTACTGTTTGTTTTTGTTCATCAAGTACTGTATCTTTACATCCTTGTATCTGTATGTGTCTGGTACACTGACAGAAAAATAAACAGCAATGTGATAAAAATATTGTCAGTTTTTAGTAATAAATCAACTAAATAAAAAAATAAAATAAATGAATTGATCACTGAGCTGATGGCAGATTGATTACTTGTCTGAATTACAAAGTATATAAGCTGCCACTGCTAAATAATATTTGTACTTGGTCTGTTTCTTCTGTCTTTTATTACTTAATTACATTTTTAGATAATTGACATGGAACCGGTTACTTTTCTGAGAATTATTAGTTTTCAGAATAAAAATTATAAAAATAAAATATAAAAAAAATATATATATTAAAAAATGACTTTTCAAGGCAACTGAGAGCATTTATTGCTCAATGTTGTCTTTCAAAGGCTAAACATTGTTTGTAACATAAAAAATATAAAATATTTCCCTGTATCATATATAGGTTGTTGAAACAATATGAACAATGTATGCCATATAGTGCAACAATAAATCCAAAGGAGCAGTCAAAAACTAAGTTCACTTTGTTATGTTCAGTAATTCTCCATTAATCAGTGAATGAATGCAGAATAATCTCTGACGACTTTACTTTGATACACAAAAAAACAAGAAACAAAGAGAAAAACACTTTTTAATCATTACAATGAACAAGCAAAAATGTATCTTGACTAGTACTACTTAAAAATGAGAGAGAAGCCTGAAGAAGAAAACTCAAATCTTTGTATATAACAACAGAACAACATAATTACTTATTCAATTACAGAAATGTACATATATGTCAGTGACTTAGTATAAAAATGTACAGATTGTCGCCAAGGAGTAAAAAAGAATCATCACATTTATACAATTGCGAACAACAATGATCATTTTACATCAGTGTATCCTGTAGCCTTACTTTTGTTGCTCATCATATCTGTTTCAATGTCAGATTGTGTTTCAATGGTTCTTACATTAAAAGATCTCTGCATCTAAATGACATTAGTCTGTGATTAACTCTCATGTTAATGAATCAGTCTCCTGTTGCTCTGACTGAAGGCTCAACTGAATCTCTTGTCTCTGTGTCTTTGTCTCCTTGGGTTGTTTCTTAATTTGCTCAATCTGGTTGTCTACTTTCTTCATCCTTTCTGTCATTCTTTTATTTATTTCCTCTATTTTCTGTAGTCTTTCCTCTGTGCTCTTTAAAGATGGAACATATTGTGTCTTTTCATTGTCCAGTTCCTGTTTTTTCTCTAATAGAGCTGCCTTTTTGTTACCTTTGTCCCATCTGTACCTACTATTTACTGACTCAAGTTTCTTTTCATTTGTATTCCACTCTTCATTCACCTTTGTCAGCTTTGATATGTGTTTTTGTTTGGAGTCTTTCAATTCTTTCTTCTGTTCCTTCAAAACTGAAATCACATGTAGAATGTCTTTCTTTTCTTCTTCTTTATCCTGTAACATGTCATCATCCAAGTCCTTTGTTTTCATACTTCCTACTTCTGTTTCTCCGGTTCCATCTTTTGTTTCATTGCCGGAGTGCATTTTGCTATCTGTATACAAACAGGAAAGACACGTCTGATTCAAACCTGCTGTATTTATGACAACAGTTCAACAGAGGTAAAACAAAGAAATTGTGCTAAAACTAAAACAGAACTAAATTCTGAGATACCAGCTGCTGTTTTAACCTGTACAAAGAAAAAGAGGCATGTCCTATTTATGAGAGCTGTTCATTCCTTCTTTTAATAAAACTCCCTTTAGAGGGTGTGACTTGAATATTAAGAAACCCACTGCACTGAGGAACATTGCAAAGTGCAAACTGTAGCATAAAATAGACCAGGTGATAACAACATAGTCCCTAGGATTTCTGGAAAGACCTGTGCTACAACAGTCAATAAAGGGAGACAGTTATTGTATATTAGAAATTTAGGTAATAAAGTTTGTAACTTACGCCTTTTGTTTTGTCTTCGTTTCGCAAAGAAAAAGGAAGCTACAGAAATGCAGATAATCAGGAAGCAAACAGACAAGACCACGATGATACGGACACCAGAACAAGACGGGGCCATGAATGCATCCTCTGAAATGACAAACAAAAGAAACAACATGACATTTATATACAAGACCACTTTTTCAGTCAGAAAACCGCTTTTTCACCTAGAATGCCGATGTGTGTCTCTCTGGTCTGGTTGGTGTTCTTCTGTTGGACTCTACAGGTGAAGCTGTTGCTGTGTCTCTTCTCCACAGTCACTCTGCTGCTGACAGTATAGAGGTCATCAGGACCTCTGACTGTCTCTGTAGGTCCAGCAGAGAGGAGGTTTCCCTCAGCGTCCAGCCACAACACCTCCGGCTCTGGATACCAGCCTCTGGACTCACAGTCTAACACCACTCTTCTGATGGTTTTATCAATGTCTGCTATGATAACAACAGGGGAGGAAACAGCTCCTAATGACAAAAGAGAGGACAATATTCATTGTACTAAATGTTATCATAGTCATCAAAATCACAGTGCTGATTTACTAAACAGAAATTCAGATAATCAGACTTTTCCAGAATATCTTACCAACAACCAGATCAACCACAGATGTACCCAGTGCTGGGATGTGGCATCTGTACTTTCCTTCATCAGAGAGTTTGACTTTGGAGAGTTTCAGTGACATGTCTCCGTGTTTCAGACTGCCAGTGGAAACTGATGTTCTTCCCACGAATGATGGATTCTGATTAACCAAAAGCTCCACACCATCACGCCTCACATGGACAAACCTGGGGTTCAGGTCCAGTCTCGCCCACTCCAGGGTCTTAGCAACAACATCAGTGGCAGGTTCCAGGTGACATGGCAACATGATGTCATCACCAACCATAGTGAGTATTGGTTTAGAAGGGCCAACCATCTGAGACTGACCTGAGCAAGAAGAGACAGGAGTATTTTAACTGCTGTGTTTCCCCCTCATGTGGCTCCCTTCCTTAAATGGATGTGCTCTTAATACATTTACAACTCATCAATAGAAGATTTTAGTAAATTTAGTTCTGGTGTGAAGCTTCAAAAAGTCTTTGTGGCTGAACTAGTTTACGGTTCCACGGATGGTACGCCTTAGTCCTCACCCCGAACCCAATTCCTCTCCCCTGCAGGTGGCAAAGACTCCATGTGATTCTCTCAGCCTGTACCCGACCAGGCCTAATGAGTCAGGGCCCATGCACCAGACCTGCGAGCTAACCATCTTGATCTCACTCCCTCTCATTCCCAGTGTACGTGAATAGTCATGTGATATTCTTTTTCAGGCTTGCTAGTATGGACAGAAAACATTTCTAAAACAATGCATTAAAACCTCAGTTTAAATGGAAAGGTAGTAGTGTGGATGTACCCTGAGTCTCTGATCAAGCTGGGAGCTGTGTTGTTGAGGGTTCAAGCCCTTCTTACAGTCTCTTAAGACAAATTGGTCACAAGCAACATTTCAAGAGCAATTCAAGAACTTCTTCCCAAACTTTAATGCAAAGACACCTCACTTAGGGATACCAAGACCGGACGCTAATGGCCGTAGCGCATTCTTTAACCATTGCAAACATTGGGACTATTTCAAAGCCTGCGAGAGCAGAAATGTATTACACCTGTTCTTGATCTAAAAAGTTTAGCTCCAGTATTAATGATTTGTTTTCACTTATTTCACTCAACCTTAATCATGACCTTTTACCTTTAAACCAGTTTTGAGTTTGTTTGCACGTGACTTACCTCCACAAAAGTGTATCAGGAGAAGGGAGACAGCAGTGTGACGAAAAACCAAAGTATTGACAGCACCGAGCTGAGATTTAAAGACTCGACCATCCAAGTGGTGAAACATCCCGAAACCTGAAATAAACAATTGTATAATGTAAAAGATTTTTGTGCAAATCACTTGACAGTATAGACAGTCTTATTCAGCTAAAGGCAGTTTGCACAGCTAAAGATCCAGATCTGGATAGCTTTAATTGTTAAAGCTAATCTACAATAAATAAAAGTGATTTTTCATCACTGCAGTGCGAATCATTACCAGAACTAGTCTTTCGTTTGAATACATTTTACTACGTTATGAGAAGAATGCATTGTCACTATGGTGTCATGCGCTAACCTAAGTACTGACATTTAAAATTCATACACTGGGGCAACACATCTTGATATACAAGCTAGATTGTCAAAAACAGGATTTAAATGAATTCCATGAACTAAAGATCATTCATTTAGTCTTAATTTGAAAGTACTGACCGTACAAATTGACTCCAATTATTGCTCACAAAGAAAGGAATTTGTCGATTGATTGTAGTTTTGCTTTTATTCTGTTATTCTGAAAGTATAACAGAAATTGAAATTAGGGTAAATGTTAATAAAATCCGCTGTTAATATTTATTCTTCTGTTTAAAATCGACATACCTGTGTCTCGAAGACTCGCCTACGTTGCAGGACCAAATGTATACTTAGACTTTGACCAACTGTAAGTCTGTGGAGTGTGTGTGTGTGTGTGTGTGTGTGTGTGTGTGTGTGTGTGTGTGTTACTTTATTACTACATTAACTGTTCAAACTGAACTTTGACATGGTAAATCATAAAAGGTATCCGATGACAGGATATAAAACAGCTGAGCATAACTCAACATGTTGCAGGTGAAACAAGGAAGTTGAATCAAACAGCATTCTGTGTGAATACGTGATGTGTGTTTGATTTACTGCAGAGGGAAGAAGAGGCTCTTTATCAAGTGAGAGGAAAAGAGAGGAAGAGTCACTGTGAGGCTGTCCAATACCAATTCTACTACAATATTTAGCATACCATGGGTACATGCCAAGTCTCTTAAATCGCCTCCTCCATTCCCTCACTTGCGTCCTTTCCTTGCGTCTTAGTCCCGCCCACCAGGGATGCATGGAGAGACGCAAGGAAACCAGGCGAGGAGAGAGGAGACGAGGAAGTGTGTTTAAAGAGACACGAGACGTCCTTTCCTCTGAAGCGTCACGTGAAGCCACGTCTGTTTCTGATGACGGCGGATCAGCTGATCACATCTGGATCAGCTGTCAGTCTGCTCTAACAGCTGGAGAGACTTTTGATTTTATGTCTGCACACATGATCACTGTACTAATATTAATAAAGACACAAAGTCATCATCACTGTACTCGGCTAACCTGCTCCAAAAAAGATTGTTGCTAGATCTAGTATTTTTTACAGATTATTTAAATGTGTTTGTTGTTGTTCATTTATGTGAATTAATACTTTAAACCTGTGAGTCCCTGATGCTACGTGAAGCTTAAAAGACCGTTCTCAGATCAGCTCGCTGTCGCACACACAGTCTAACCTTCTCACCTTTCAGTCACCACAAATAAGCCGTGAAGAGGAAGTTGTCACCCAAATGATATTCATCAGTCATTCAGTCTGCAGCCAGACATGATGGAGGTCACGGCTCTCTGCATCGGACTGAGTGAGCACTGAGTCTATCTGTTTCCAAATCTGCTACTTTGAACTACTTTAAGCTGAATCTATACGCCACTAAAATCATTTCCTCTTGTCCTTTGTGTCTCCAGTAGTAAACGTACTGGTGCTTCTGTCTGCGGAGGAATCTGGTAAGTAGACGTTACTAAAATGATGTCCATATCTGCTTAGTTTAACGCAGTCACTTGATTTGCTAACTATAAGTCTGTGAATCATCATAAGAAAAATGACATGTAAAATGAACAATCCTATTCTCTGTGTCTTATTCTCAGATGCAGCTTTTCTTCATGTTGTTCCAAACAGGCTCCAGCTCTTTGAATATGAATCCATCTCCTTTGATTGTGAGGGATTCGATGACTTCACCGACTGGAGGGTGATGAGGAGGATCATGGGAGTCGACACAATATGTGGTGTCGACTTTGAGAAATCACGGGAGCCCTGTGTTATTTCAAATGCCTTGTCCTTGGACAGCGGGGAATACTGGTGTGAAGCTAAAGGAGGAGGCAGAGGAAACTCCGTCAGCATCCATGTCAGTGGTATGTAAAACATCGTCCTGCTCAAAACATTTCAGCGTTTGTTAATATAGTCTGCCACTGAAAAGGTGCTGTAAGAATATTGATATTTGTGGTACATTACATTGGGGTATTAAAAGGGGACTTAATGGAGAAAACAAATGCTAAATTCGAACCTTATATCCTTGTTCTCTTCTGCATGTCAGAAACATCCTATCTGAATTAACAGTGGCTTTAAATAGTTGTTAAAACCCTTGTTGTCAGCTGGTCCTCTGATCCTGGAGAGTCCTGGTCGTCCTGTGACGGAGGGAGACGATGTGACGCTGACCTGCAGAAACAAGATGGCGTCCTCTGGCCTTATAGCTGATTTCTATAAAAATGGCACCCTAAAAGAGACCGGCTATGAGGGAAACATCACCATCCTCAGTGTCTCCAAGTCTGATGAAGGACTCTACAAGTGCGTCATCAGCGGTGTTGGAGAGTCAGCAGAGAGCTGGCTGGCTGTCCGAGGTGAGACACAACAAACACCCTGAACCATGAACCCTTGTTAAGCACAGAAGCACACATTTATAACGCAAAGCTCTTATTTTATCCTCCATCACTTCATGAAGAGACACAACCTTCCCCCCATCACCCCCCGAACCCCTCCCTCCTGTGGATCCTCGTGGTCGTGTTTTCAGTTACTCTGCCGCTGCTGCTGGCCGGATCCTGTCTTTGTGGAAAACGCAGAGGTAATGTATACAGAAACAGAAGAAACTTGTTTTCCATTTTTCCTGATGATGACATTGTGATGGAAGTCTTCTTTTCTGTTCTCCAGCATTTGTCTGCAAGAAGTCAACACCAAGATCAGCCTCAGGGCTCACAATAGAAGGTGAAGAACACAAAGCATGTTTATATTCTTATCATCGAAGAGGAATACAAATACAAATATAATCATTTTCCAAACATTTCACCTCTTCATCAATTGTTAATATCTTGCTGTTCTCAAAGGTAGAGAATGTGATAAATGACAGTAACCTGATGACCTCTACCAAACCCCCTACAAGAGTATACTGCAAGATAATAAGATAATAATCCTTTATTAGTCCCAGAGCTCTTTAAATTCCACCTGGTGTTTCTGTGAGTGTCTGGACTGTTCAACCACAGAGGGTCATGTATTCTCCCACCACTGCAAACACCAGTTACACATGTACTTTACTTTACCCAGACACACCCAGAATGCTGCATATAGCCGCATGTCAAAATAATCTGCTTGTATACGACTTCACCACTCTGCACGTTGCTGCTTCCAGCAGTATTATTTCAATCTATGTTGCTCTGGTTTCACAAGCAGCAAAGGTTGAAAGCCTGGACTAGATAAGATATGTCAAAAGGTCGGTCTTGGGTGTTTCCTTTATATAGCTGCAGGCTTCTCGTACACAGACCATGTGAGAAAAAAAACCACAAACAGAAAAAGGCTGCACCCTCAGTGCGTCAGTGCAGACTGGATCCTTTTAGCCAACACGCATGTTCAAAACAATGCACCGTTTTAGTTCATTTCAAGATGAGACTATAAAGAACAGCTTGAGGTTCATCAGCCTTTACCTCAATCAACCCCCCCTAGCTTTCTGTCTCCTGGATGTTCAGTTTGCATCCACTGAATTATAACGAGATGCTGTATTATGAGTTAAACGTATAAAATAATGAATCTGCCAACAAGCTTTTCCTTTATCTAAACAGCAGAAGGAGGAGCATACAGCTTAAGAAGTACCCGGCAAAGCACAACAGATTACTACTCCTTCTATGAAGTCGTTGATTAGGTGTGTATCAGAGCGAACTGGTCTCAGCGCTCAGCTCGTCTTTTTAAAGCACTTGTGTTCGATAGTAAAACCGTTAATAACAATGTAAGCATATAAACACAATGCATTGATGTGCACTGATATAGCTGATTGACAACAGTACAGTTTGAAACCGGAGGAAGACTTCTTGTACTAGAAATTACAATAATAACAATGTTAATTCTTGAAACAAGTAATCTACATAAAGCTCACAATAATTACTTTGTATAATTCAAGAAAAGAAAAAGCTGCAAAGCGTGGACATGTTTTGCAGTAGATCCTTTTCTGTTATGGATCATCATTCATGTTGATCCTGTGTGTCTTCCAGGTCGCTGCGAGCAGAGACGTCTGACTGAAGGAGAGACGCTGTTTATGGCAGCTTGTTTTAGATTCCGTGTGTATTATTTTGATATTGATGTTTTATGTGTTTCATATGAGGACTTCTGTTTCAATGTGATACTGGTGATGACCTCAGTTGGACTGTGGCGAACACGCATTATAACAAATATAACTTGCCACAAGGTCATTAGTGGATTCATTGAGCTGTGTATGTCTCAGAACGGACTGACGTGGTTCTAAGCTGCCTCGCTGCATCAGAGTCTGTTTTTAGGAGTGAGCGGTTTGTTAGAGCGAGACAGTTTAACCACATTGTTCTATCTGCTCACGTCTGAAGACTCCGTTTACACCAACAGAGCTGCTGCAGCTTTTAAATACACTCAACTGTGGTCAGCTGCTGACACCTGAAGCAGCTTGAGTTAACCTCAATGACCTTAATGCAGGTCATTAAACAAGCTACTGACCTGTATTATTGATGGCTTTTTTTGGACCAGCCTCTAGATATGCTGCTATAGGCCGAGACTGCCGGAGGTCTTCCTAGGATACACTGAGCTCCTCTCTCCTCCTCTTTGAGTCTTTGTGCTTGCTCAGAGGTTTTAGTCATGCCTCCTTACCAAAAAGACAATATTTCTGTAAAAATAAAAAAAGACTGCATTATTATCTGACATTATTAATATTTTTGTTATTTTTACAGTATTAAATTATTATTTTGTATTTTTTGTTATCTTTTATGTTTTCTGCCCTTTTATTTATTTACTTTCATATTGTCATTTCTATCATTTCACAATGTTCACATACACACACACACACACACACACACACACACACACACACACACACACACACACACACACACACACACACACACACACACACACACACACACACACACACACACACTGAGATCACTCCATTCTCCCATACACTGACTACATGATTTGAGCTGGCCTGTATTTGCTGTTCTTGTTGTCCTTTTGTTGTTTTGTTTATCTATTTTTATATCTTTCTTGTCTTGCAAAAAAATAAAAAATAATAATAATTATTATTATAGTTATTATTATGAGTCACATTTTACTGTTACAGCTACTATTACTGCTTTTATTACCGTCATTATATAATACCCATGCTGCCGTTATTATTAGTAGAACTCTTAGTAAGTTATGTTTCTGATGTGAGGGTCCGAGGAAAGAGGACGTTGCATGCTGTACAGATGATAAAGTGTGATTTGTGATATTGAGCTATACAAATTAAATTTAAATTAATTATGGCAGAAAAAAATGAGGAAATAAATCACCTCTAAGGCCGGTTAACCTCCTACATACAGAAAACTGTGACTGTTAACTATAAGTATTGCACTTCCATAAATAAACAGATTGTCAAGATTAAAGCAACAGAGGCCAAGGTATCGGAGGCACGCACTGCTGCGTGCTTGGCTGACATCTCGAGGTGGATGGCGACACACCACCTGAAGCTCAACCTGGACAAAACCGAGCTACTGTTCCTCCCGGGGAAGGGCTGCCCGCACCGAGACCTGTCCATCACCATTGATGATGCCGTGGTGACGCCAACTCGGACTGTGAGGAATCTGGGTGTGACCCTGGACGACCAACTGTCGTTCTCAGCAAACATTGCATCGGTCACACGCTCCTGCAGATTCCTCCTCTACAACATCAGGAGGATTCGCCCCTTCCTCCCTGAGGAGACGGTGCAGGTGCTCTACAGGCTCTGGTCATCTCCCGCCTGGACTACTGCAACTCACTACTGGAGCCCCGGCGTCGGCCATCAGACCTCTGGAGCTCGTCCAGAAAGCTGCAGCACGTCTGGTGTTCAATCGCCCCAAGTTCTCCCACACAACTTCCCTTCTCCGTTCTCTACACTGGCTCCCTGTAGGAGCATCCAGTTACAGACTCTGGGCTGCCTACAGGGCAGTGAGAGGAACAGCTCCTTCCTATCTCCAGGCCATGAAGCCCTACACCCCCCCACCACTCCTCTCTGCTGCCTCGGGGTGATTGGTTGCCCCGTCGCTCAGAGGTCCCTGCAGCCGATCCACCCGGTCACAGCTTCTTTCTGTCCTGACCCCTCAGTGGAGGAATGAACTCCCCACTGACCTCAGGACAGCAGAGTCACTGCCCATCTTTAACCTCACCTCTTCATGAAGTACTACCCTGAGCCTTCCTCGTAGCACTTATTGTATTCGTATCAGTTTGTTGCACTTATTGTATTCGTAGTAATTTGCCTCTGCACTATACTTTTGCTCTGGTTTATGCTTTAAGATGCTTGTTTAAGAAAGGAGATGCACTTATGACTTCTGGTGACTAGTAGTTCTCTTGAATACCTATGTTGAATACACTTCCTGTAAGTCGCTTTGGATAAAAGCGTCTGCTAAATGACTGTAATGTAATGTAATGTAATGTAAATGTAATGTATCCTGACTTTTAGTCCCTTGCATATGTCACGATTCATTAATGATTTCATAAAACAGGGATTTAAGAGCAGATATTAACACAGAGCCCATCATGAAGGGGAGGTTCCTGCCTTCATTACATCTCACTGTACTTCAGTCTGATATCAGAAAGTCTGCAGCAACACGACATGGAGGTCACAGCTCTCTGCATCACACTGAGTGAGTACTGAGTCTGTCTTTATGGGACATTTAGCAACAACAAAAAATGAGTAAAAAGGATTTAGTTTACTAACAGGGTATAGAATTATTATTTTTTTTATTTCCTTGTAGACATGTGACTAAACACAAACATCTGTGTCTGGAACTCAGTTCTCTTCCTTCATCTCTGCAGTGATGAACGTTCTGATGCTGCCGGTTGCAAGAGTTCACCTTACTAATGCTCAGGAAAGTTGTATGTAACAGTCAGTCAACTGTCTATAATGAAACAAAAAATATTTACATTTTAATGTCATATATTAATATCATACAATGTCCTTCATTTAATAAAAAGTTAAATCAATCATGTCATTGTAAGTTATATGTTTGTATTGCTAAATGTCAGAAGATCTGTATTGTCCTCCAAAATATAAATATATAAATTAAAGAAGTTAATATTTCCCAATCTGTATTTTTGCCTTAGATGCTCTGATTGTTCCAAGCAAACTGCAGCTCTTTGAATACAGCTCCATCTCTATTAACTGTGAGGGTTTGAACACCAAAGCGGGATGGACTGTTATGAGGAAGACGAAGAAGATAGGAAGAGAGGAGTGCGTGAGTAGCTGGGTGACGACACCAGCCTCCGTCTGCGCCATCAAACACGTTTATTTAACCGACAGTGGAGAATACTGGTGTGAGACCCGAGAGGAGAGAAGCAACGCCATCAACATCACAATCACTGGTAATGGACTCATTGATTAAACATATCTGCAGAGAACTCATCTCAAAAATATGTACCTTTTAATTTTGTAAAATATATGAACAGTAAAGATAAATGCCCTTGTATGTTACAGAAAATGAACAGCAAAACATCATTTCTAGTAAAAGGGCTGAAAGAAGCAACAACAAAATTGCTAATTAAATAGTAAAATATGAAGTAGAAATGCTCACTTTTTATCAGCTAAAGCCAGGTCTGTATGTTCTCTGTGAGGCATTGTCTGATGGTGTGTTAAAAAAAGGCTATAATTCACTTTTTCACAGTGTATTCCTAAACTTTCACAACTCCCCTGCACATTAACTTTCTTGCTGTTCAATGACTTATCACCGAGTTCTATAAAAACCCATATCAAACATATTTTTTCATAAATTTCTTTAGCTGGGGATGTGATCCTGGAGAGTCCTGTGGTCCCGGTGATGGAGGGAGACACTGTGACTCTGATCTGCAGAAGCAAAACGACCTCTTCTGCCCTCAGAGCTGATTTCTACAGAGATGATTTCCCCATCGGCACCGGCTCCACAGGAGAGATGACCATGCTCGCTGTTTCTAAAGCTAACCAAGGACTTTACAGATGCAGCATCTCTGAGTTTGGAGAATCAGTGCAGAGCTGGCTGGCTGTCAGAGGTGAGACATAACAGAGGTTTGAATTATTGTTTGGTTGTTATGCACGATATTAGATTAATAAAAAAATATTAAAAGTCACAGCAAAATGATTAATAACCAAAACAGCTTATCCTGCAGCTATTCTATAAGAGAAAATCTAAATTAGGTTTTAAAGGTCTTTTTAAACAACTGATGTTGTAGTTTTGAATGTACAAAGTGTTTTTTAGATTACAATGTAAAATCTTAACAAACAATTGTAAGAAATACAAATATGTTCAAAGCTGTTTTTTTTCTAGTTGTGTATAGTGTGTACACAACCCTGTTGTACTCCGGCTATTTAAAAAGGATTTAATTACTGAGTAAACAAAAAAGTGTTCTGTAATTCAACATATATCTTGAAAAAAAGCCATATTAATATGTTCACTACTTACATGATTGCTTCTTCTGAAATGGTTTGATCCAAAAGCACATTATTTATGTGAACATGTATTATTAATTACTAACCCTAACAAAGTAATTCATTTCAACAATGAGCAAAACTTTAAACAATCAAACCCAGTATGATATATGATTTTATTTATTGTTCTATATGGTGTTGAAGTTAATGACCTTTCCTTTCTGTTGGAAGAAAATATATGAGTATCATCTGCAAACAAAAGAACAAAACAAAACAGCTGGCAGATAATTTATCTAAACGAACAATGACTGAATCCTTTATTATCATTCTTGCTTTAACAATTGAAGATGCTACTTTCATAACGTTAAAGGAAACATGTTTTAGAAAAAATGGCTTCTTTTGCAGAAGTATTTGCATTACAAGTGACTTTATCAAAGAATTCGTTCTACATTAGAGAAAAACTCAGTTAATTGTAACACCTACTTCTGTGTCTTTGCAGAAGCTCACAGAGAGACTCGTCCCTCCTCAGACCACTCCTGCCATGTGTACCTCGTCTTAAGGACTGTGTTCACCATAGTGATGGTGGCTCTGCTGCTGCTGCTGCTGGGACTCCTTCACTGTGGGAAACTCAGAGTCACACAGAAATAACTGATAGCCACTCATATGTGCAAAACTGAATACAAAAAAAAAAGTACAGAGTTGCAGTCAATGGCTTGAGTACTTGTTATTTGAACGTTTCTTTTGTACATTTCAGTCCAACTTTGAGGAACTAATGTGTCAGCCTTCTTTAGGTTTCACATTTCTGTGTCAGTCTATTTTAGCACACTTTGTCACAAGCAGAAAACAATCTAAACCACAGATAGATGCTTGACCTATTTTGAAAAAGGCGTGCTGTGTATCTTGTTCTGTTTTGTTTTAGAGACTGCAGATGCTGGTGATAATTTAAGCTGCATAGACGCAAACTAAACAAAAAAATGATTAAAGGACCACACGCTCTCTAGCGACAACAACAAATGGTGTGAGTATAGAATCTGAACCTGTTTTTGGGGAGTCATTATTTACATAAATAAAATAAAATGTAGGTGGTTTAACCAGATGAGTTATTCTTCAAGCATTAGCTGGGATGTCCCTCCACAGTCTGTTATATGGAAGACGTTATATCAACACTGCTGGAAAGGTCCATTTTTGTGTCCTCTTCTTTACTGTTTTTGTATCGAATAAAGAAATAAAGATTCAGAAATAAAATTAGGACATTGGTAGAGTAATTTGATATTTGTTTCATAATCATGAAGTTGTACTCATTCAATTCATTACAAACATTGTAAAAAGGCAAGTTGTGACAGCAGAGACACCAAAAGTTAACCTTTTTCACCTACAAAACATAAGCAGCTGCAACTGCAAAAAAGTTTTTTATATGCACTTTTCAGTTATGATCCAATTCTCATTGACCTTTGAAACAACTCATGATGTATAACTGCTCATAATGTAATAAATGCACATAAATAAATGATTTAAATTTAATAAAGGCTCATATTGTAAGAATCAGCAAGTAATAAAACCATGAGAGTGTAAGGTTATAACAATCTTGTGCATACATCTATTACTTCCTTTGAAAATGATTACATAATAAATTAAGTAATTGAGTGTTTTTGTTTGAATTCACATTGTTCAGCACTTGTTCTTTGCTGGTATTGAAGCGTTTTAGTTTTGGTAAGTGACGCCCAGGAGTCTGACCAAGTATCAATATGTTGGACCAACTTATTTTATTTATTTATTATGCTGCAGTATTCATTAATTAAAAAAATATTAAAATAGTTGTATATTTATAACTTTGATGAACATTATATAAAAGCATCCGAACATACAACGACCTGTGGGGAGCTACTGCTTCAATAAATTTGTATGGATTATTTCATCACACAACAAAAATTTTTCAAATATTTCCCCCAAAAAATGTATTTAGAGCTAACACATTCAAGCAGTGGGTTATCGGAGCATTGTTGTATGTATTGCCAAAATAGACTGACAAAGACCAAAATTCACTGTGATCCCATCTTTTTTGGAATAGTCAGGTAGATTTATTAAACCGATGACATGAGACACACTTGGAGTATTAAACTGAATTTCAAGTTCATTCAGCAACCAGGTAAATTACTGAATGATTAGAGATCAAAAATGAACATATACAATATTATAAATGTTCATGCCGTCATCATTGGATGATTTAGGAAATAAATCATTTCCTCTTCTCTCTCAGACTGCTCGGACTGAAGTTTCTTCTCAATCTCCTCTCTCTCTTTCAGTCTCTTTCAGGAGTTTATTTAGTTTTTCCTTATCTCTCTCTAGTTTCCCTTTCCTTTCTGTCATTTTATTAATCATCTCCTCTGTTGACTCCAGTAGTTTCTCTGTGTTCTGTAACAGTTCCTTGTGTTCGTTCTCCCTCTTCTCCAGATTATGTAGGGTTATTTCACGCTTCCTCATTGTGTTGTCTTTGTCTGTTTTTGGGGTTTTCTTCTTCTTGTACTCTTCTATCTTTGTCTTGTTCTCCTGCTGTTGTGAGGTGAGTTTCTCTCTCTGGTTCTTCAGATCTTTCTTCTGGTCCATCAGCGTTGTTATCACCTGTTGTACATGTTGCAGTTCTCCCTCATTGTTCTGTAAGTCCTCTTCAAGTTTTACTTTGGTCTTGTCCAGAAACACAATTTTCTCTCTTTCGGTCCTGGGCTTCTGTCTGTCTTCATCTCCCTCCATCAGAAGCTGAAGTTCTGTGCTGGGGTCCGTGGTTTCTATGTAAATACAAGAGACGCTTGTTAAGTTTGAAGTTAGAGCCTGTTTTGATGAGAAAAAGATTTTTTAAGCAAAGAAAAAGTGCTGTGATGTGAAGTATAGCAGTAAAACTAACTAACTCAACTAAAATACTTCTGCTTCAGATGGCAGGATAATGGAGTCATAAACTATTTAGGGGAGAATTAATCCAGTCAATTTACTTTAATCTGTGTTAACGACTACCATTACAAATAATAATCATCACTAAACCATGAATGTAAAGGAACTGTTTTCTTCTAGCTTTGTGCTATGATTATGTGTGTGGTCACCAACAAAAACCATAAAAAAAGATAAAAAAACCCCTCTAATTTAGGAACAAGCAAGTTTTATTTTTGCATGAAACTTGACGTCCAAATCAACTAATAGTTATAGATGTTAGCTTAGCCTGTGAGTCTGAGGAACTATGGGGGGCCGCCTGGGACAGAATTCATACTTGGTCTTACACACACTATTATAATCTCGCATATACACCACTATACTCATACACACACACTATTAAACTCCTTTTACATGTAAGTATGAGAGTATAGTAGTGTATGTAAGAGAGTATAGTAGTGTATGTAAGAGAGTATAGTAGTGTATGTAAAGAGTATAGTAGTGTAGTAGTAGTGTATGTAAGAGAGTATAGTAGTGTATGTAAGAGAGTATAGTATAGTAGTGTATGTAAGAGAGTATAGTAGTATGTGTAAGAGAGTATAGTAGTGTATGCAAGAGAGTATAGTAGTGTATGTAAGAGAGTATAGTAGTATAGTAGTGTATGTAAGAGAGTATAGTAGTGTATGTAAGAGAGTATAGTAGTGTATGTAAGAGAGTATAGTAGTGTATGTAAGAGAGTTTGAATGAAACGGAAGTAAGTTTGAATGAAACGGACGTGAGTTTGAATGAAACGGAAGTAAGTTTGAATGAAACGGAAGGGAGTTTGATTCCTCAGTTCCTGATTGGCTGACAGAAGAAGCGGCAGCTTCTGTTCTGGCGGTCAAAATACTGCGCCACTTTTGCACTCGCGATGGATAGAGAGAGACTCACAGAAGCTAACTAACAAACGGGTTTATGCGTTCACTGAACAAAGATTATGGAAATAAAAGACCACTTTTCCATCAGAAAAATCATCAGAACCGTTATTACCAACCCATAGACACTAAAGCCAAAACCTTTCTCACATGCACACCCATCGCGAGTGACGGCTATGCGCACACATGCACACCCATCGCGAGTGACGGCTATGCGCACACATGCACACCCATAGCGAGTGACGTAGGACGTAAAGTCCCGCCCAGGTCGAAGTGGCGTCGATTTAGAGAGTCCCGGGAGCGGAGCCGCATATGGACCAATGTGGGCCAGTGCCACTATGATTGACAGGCGGCCCACCCCATCAGGAACCGAGGAATCAAACTCACTTCCGTTTCATTCAAACTCACTTCCGTTTCATTCAAACTCACGTCCGTTTCATTCAAACTCACTTCCGTTTCATTCAAACTCACTTCCGTTTCATTCAAACTCACTTCCGTTTCATTCAAACTATTAAAGTCCTTTTACATGTAAGTATGAGAGTGTATAGTCGTGTATGTGAGAGAGTTTAGTAGTGTATGTGAGAGAGAATAGTAGTGTATGTGAGAGAGTATAGTGGTGTATGTGAGAGAGTATAGTGGTGTATGTGAGAGAGTATATTAGTGTATGTGAGAGAGTATATAAGTGTATGTGAGAGAGTATAATAGTGTATGTGAGAGAGTATATTAGTGTATGTGAGAGAGTATATAAGTGTATGTGAGAGAGTATAATAGTGTATGTGAGAGAGTATAATAGTGTGTGTAAGACCAAGTATGAATTCTGTCCCAGGCGGCCCCTCATAAGGAACAACTGTGCTCCGGACTGATACTTTTAATTTGAAGACGACGAGGGGCCTTGGTATCAGCGGTATAATACCAACAGTTTGTATGTTCAACATTTGCACTGGATGACACAGAGGATCAGATCGCATCAAGTGGTTCTCATCCCTCTTTAGCCCGACACTCTTAACTTAATAAATGTAAAATAACCATGCAAGAGATGTAAAAAAAAAAGGCTTTAAAAGAAGAACAATGAATTCCAAACTTACTTTTGTTTCGTCCCCATTTCCACAGAGCAACTACAACTGCAACAACAGCCACGATGCACACAGCCAAGCAGATGGAAATGCGAATAGCAGAACTAGACTGGGCCTTAAAGAGATCAGCTGAAAATAGAAAACACAAAACATACTGTTAACAGTGTTAAGATAACTAGACTGACTCTTAGTTACAGCCTACAACTGTCTGTAACTAAAAAACTGATGACACCAATGACTCAAAAATATGTATTCTACCTGATAGACTGATGTGTGTCTCTCTGGTCTGGTTGGTGTTCTTCTGTTGGACTCTACAGGTGAAGCTGTTGCTGTGTCTCTTCTCCACAGTCACTCTGCTGCTGACAGTATAGAGGTCATCAGGACCTCTGACTGTCTCTGTAGGTCCAGCAGAGAGGAGGTTTCCCTCAGCGTCCAGCCACAACACCTCCGGCTCTATATACCAGCCATTACATTTACACTCTAACAGAAATCCATTGCTGGCTTTGTAAATATCTATTTCAGGTGAGGAGACAGAACCTAATGGAGAATAGAAATTTCAAAAATTGTTGGAATGTAAAGTTGGCATAAGAATGTTGGCCGGTTTGAGCTAAGCAGTAAAAAGAAATGTTGATGAAAACTTTTTTTAATCATTATATCTACATACTTATACAACATTTCAATAATTATTGTTTTACCCTGAAGTAATGGCCAACAGGCTCAACAATGACAGCCTGACCCAGAAGTTTGCGCAAATGCCCCTTGTGTTGGTCCAATTTCCCCTTTGGTTGGACTAAATATCCTTCTGGTGGGCCAAGATGACCCTTTCGTCACCCCAAGTACTCGTCTGGTCACTCCAAATGTCATTATGGTCACCTCAGTTTGTCTCTTTTACCAAAGTGCCATTCTGCTCAGCTCAAATTCCCCGTAGTTGGCCCAAATGCAAAAATGGCTATGTCCTATGTTCATTCCGGGTGCCCCTATGGTTGTCCCAAGTATCGCTGTTGTTAATCCAGGTGTCAACCTTGTCAGTCTAATCACCCCAGTTTGCCCAATTGCTCCTCTGGTCAGCTGGATTGAAATGCCCCTGTGAGTGATACAGGTACCTCTGTGGTTTCCCAAAGTACCCCTCTAGTCGGCCCCAATGCCTTCTGCTTGGCCCGAGTACAGTACCCTTTTGTCAGGACAAGAATCCTTCTGGTTCGCCCAAATGCTGCTGAGGTTGGCCTAATTTCCCCTGTGGTCAATCCAAACAACCTTCTGGTTTGTCCAAGTACCCCTTTTGTCAGTCCAATGGCCCAACTGGTTAGTTCAAATGCCCTTTTGGTTGACTAAGTACCACTATGGTTGGCAAACGTGCCATTCTGTTGGGCAAAATTGCCACTGTGGGCATCTATTACCCTTTTTGTCAGTCAAGTGCCCATTAGACAGGTGAGGACCAATCTCGGAGTATACATAATTGTTGTTGAAAAATATGTAACAGATATTTTTGAATGCTCATCCTTATAGATAAAGGATCGATGATGATACAGTTGCCTACATGCTTTTAATTCCATGGAAATAGCTCTGCAGTGTTCTAAGGAGACCGGCTGGTTTGCAGCCGATGACAGAACGCTCGTTACAACCATAAGACACTTAAGTTGGACTTGCAAGAGATGACATGTGAGCATCTCTGCCTTGACCACAACATTTGTCATTTAATCTAGTGAAAGTGACAGTCAGCATCGCCTAAAACTAAGAAGACGGTCGCTCAATGTTTCCCTACTCACTACTGGCCCCTCTCAGGAGATACAGTGTGGGGTTAACCTCTCTGTGGATGAATAGATGTACAAATTAAATGCCCACTTACCAAAGACAAGCTCAACAGTAGAGTCTTTATTCAACATGGGAACAAAGCACCTGTATGTTCCCTTATCAGACTGTTTCACTTTGGAGAGTTGTAGTGAAATGTCTCCTGACTTCAGTTTGTTGGTGAACAGTGAAGTTCTTCCCTTGTACAATGGATGCTGATCATCTAGAAGTTCTTGACCAGAACGCCACACATGGACAAATCTGGGTTTCAGGTCAGGTCTCGTCCACTCCACAGTCGTGAAAGCAACATCCATGGCAGGTTTGATGTGACATGGCAAAATGATGTCATCACCAGCTACTGCTACTATTGGCAGACGTGGGCTGATTACCTGAGACTGACCTGAGGAAGAAATGATGGTATTTTATAACTAAACTTAGTCTCATCTGCTTTATAATGTAATTCATACAAGTTTGTGTGTGTGATTTGTGTTTCCCCAAAACAAGCTGCGACAACACTAACCCTTACCATGATTGACAGGCAGCCTTTAAACTTTAATCACAAAATGAATGAAGATGTAAGTTACCTTTACAGCAGTTTATCAGCAGAAGCAGGACAGCAGCGTGATGGAAAACCAAAACACTGAAGGTCAAGGGTCGACGTTTTGGGGATTGTTCATCCTTCAGATTAAACATCATGGAGCTCTGAAATTGGTACAATTTGTCAATCTACCTTTTCAAATTGTCTTTTTTACAGGCCTGCCTGTAATACTTCATTAATTTAAACACGATAAACGCTGATGACGTTACTCTTTGAGGTCTCTATCGGGAACAATCATTTTGTACAAGCGGGTTTGGTGCTTTCTTCACTCCCTTGCTGATCATCCTTCACTTTCGTGTTCGTACAGATTAAAATTTGTGAAGTTGTCTGTGCTTACACTTTAAATCATCAAAGTCAGACCAATTGGCAAATTTACAGTGAATAAAATATGTCAGCTTCTTTTCACTGATTTGTAGATTGCCGTCTTTCTTCTCCAGAAAAAAAAAACATGGCATCAGCACTTTGTTAAAAAGGCTTTAAAGAAACTATGTTCACATTATTTAAAGTTCCCGAGCTTTTAAAAGTTGTTTCCATTCTATTCCTTTGTTTTAGTTGAAATGTAGGTAAACTTTAATTTTAAAGCATAGAAGATATTAACCGTATTCATAAAATATCTCATACCTGCAGGAGTCAGTATGTTATCTCAGCACAGAAGACGGACGGCTGAATGATAGTTTATTATAAAATCATGGACTTTAATCCCAGATGGTAGGAAGGGCTCATTGACGCCAATCTTAGAAAGCTGTCATTGGAAACCGTTGGGAAAAGGGCAGGCCCTTTCACAAAGATACACCCAGGTGATTGGATGAACCATCTGTCAGTCAAACTCTTACTGAAGAGAGTCAGGAGAAGAGAGAACATGTTTTATTGGGAGAAAAAACTTTCAGTGTCATTCTTTGCTTTTCTTTCAATGAACATATACTCTCAAGTTCTGATGGAACTGATGCTACTGTAGCATCTATGCTAACCTCTTTAGGAGCCCTCGATGTCGTCTCGCACACACCTAAGCCCCGCCCCTAGCTGCCTGTAGCTCCTCACAGGAAGCTGATTGGTCAGTGCTCTGGCTTACCGGACAAAAAACGCATTATTTGAAGCCTGACAAAATTGATTAATTATGTGATATTTAATCCCACATATTGCAAGAATCCATCTGCGGTGCAAGGCAAAGGAAGGTCATGATGACTGTTCTGTTTCATGGTCAGTCTGCTGCAGCACTTTGTGAAAATCTCAATTCCCATTTTAAATCAGATTAATTGATGTGATATTTCCACCAAATGATGACATGATCTATTAGTGTTTTGCTGGACTGATTCCCTGTATTTCTAGATCGAATCGCTTGTTTGAAAACAGTGATATGACCTCATGCAGCTGGACAATTTTAGTTCCGTAATCAGAGTGCCAATCTGAATACTTTAAGTGTAATTGCAACACACTAAATACACAAAAGATGCACGTTAGCACAGACTATTATGCAATCAAACAACCAATTAGATTTCTAAAAGCACATATAACACATTGACACATTGTCTCATGCCGACACTTTGTGACTGAACAAAAGACAAGAGTAAATGAGGATACTCAGTACAGAGTTAATGAATGACTTTGTTCACTTAGATAATAAAGTAGTAAATGTGTCTTCATGCCTTGCAGCATTTGGCATCCCTCCAGTAGTTTATATGATACGGTAGCAAAGATCATAAGCTCATGTAAATGTCCTTTATGTTAGGACCGGATTCATATTTATTCTGATACTTCTATCTCTCCATCCTGTATGAGCACATTAGCAAAGTACAATTAAGAATCAGTCATTGCTGTGGTGTTATTACTCATAGCCTTTTTTGGAGTTTAACTATGTATTGCTTCAGCTGAAAGGATAAGTCTAATATTCAACTTGTTCCATTGTTGCAGAGTGTTAATCGTATCGAAATCAGTCCAACTCTGAGCAACACAGACAAACATGGCAGCCTTCATTAGATTAAAGAGCTAGAGAAGATTTCACAGTTATGAGATCGTCTTGTCAAAGAAAATATAAGTTTTACACAGTAGTCATAATAAAGGTTTATTCAATAGTTTCTTTAAAAATAGAACAGTTATTATATAAACACACAAAAAAAAAAAAAAAATCAGTATTTCTCAACTATAAAACATCAGTAACTAAGACTAAAAAAATGTTTTTTTGGAAAGCAGATCATCAGATGTCTGTGAGCTGATCTCATGGCCAGAGAGCAGAGTTAACTCTGATCTCAGTAAGTGCTGACATAATGAACCTTAAATGATACTTGATTATTTAATCACACATAATATACAAAGTATTGTTTATGTCAGGGAAGTACAGCTTCATAGAATTGACAACGAATAAAGAAAAGGATAATTATAATATAATTATAATTATAGCACAATGTATTTAAAACAAGCAAACACCATGCAACACAATGGTGAGATAAAAGTTCTATAGAATGAACACACTTGGAGCTTTAAACTGAATTTCAAGTTCATTCAGCAACCAGGTAAATTACTGAATGACTAGAGATCAAAAATGAACATATACAATATTATAAATGTTCATGCCGTCATCATTGGATGATTTATTTCCTCTTCTCTCTCAGACTGCTCGGACTGAAGTTTCTTCTCAATCTCCTCTCTCTCTCTTTCAGTCTCTTTCAGGAGTTTATTTAGTTTTTCCTTATCTCTCTCTAGTTTCCCTTTCCTTTCTGTCATTTTATTAATCATCTCCTCTGTTGACTCCAGTAGTTTCTCTGTGTTCTGTAACAGTTCCTTGTGTTCGTTCTCCCTCTTCTCCAGATTATGTAGGGTTATTTCACGCTTCCTCATTTTGTTGTCTTTGTCTGTTTTTGGGGTTTTCTTCTTCTTGTACTCTTCTATCTTTGTCTTGTTCTCCTGCTGTTGTGAGGTGAGTTTCTCTCTCTGGTTCTTCAGATCTTTCTTCTGGTCCATCAGCGTTGTTATCACCTGTTGTACATGTTGCAGTTCTCCCTCATTGTTCTGTAAGTCCTCTTCAAGTTTTACTTTGGTCTTGTCCAGAAACACAATTTTCTCTCTTTCGGTCCTGGGCTTCTGTCTGTCTTCATCTCCCTCCATCAGAAGCTGAAGTTCTGTGCTGGGGTCCGTGGTTTCTATGTAAATACAAGAGACGCTTGTTAAGTTTGAAGTTAGAGCCTGTTTTACGTTTTAAGCAGAAAAAGTGCTGTGATGTGAAGTATAGCAGTAAAACTAACTAACTCAACTAAAATACTTCTGCTTCAGATGGCAGGATAATGGAGTCATAAACTATTTAGGGGAGAATTAATCCAGTCAATTTACTTTAATCTGTGTTAACGACTACCATTACAAATAATAATCATCACTAAACCATGAATGTAAAGGAACTGTTTTCTTCTAGCTTTGTGCTATGATTATGTGTGTGGCCTTGGTATCAGCGGTATAATACCAACAGTTTGTATGTTCAACATTTGCACTGGATGACACAGAGGATCAGATCGCATCAAGTGGTTCTCATCCCTCTTTAGCCCGACACTCTTAACATAATAAATGTAAAATAACCATGCAAGAGATGTAAAAAAAAGGCTTTAAAAGAAGAACAATGAATTCCAAACTTACTTTTGTTTCGTCCCCATTTCCACAGAGCAACTACAACTGCAACAACAGCCACGATGCACACAGCCAAGCAGATGGAAATGCGAATAGCAGAACTAGACTGGGCCTTAAAGAGATCAGCTGAAAATAGAAAACACAAAACATACTGTTAACAGTGTTAAGATAACTAGACTGACTCTTAGTTACAGCCTACAACTGTCTGTAACTAAAAAACTGATGACACCAATGACTCAAAAATATGTATTCTACCTGATAGACTGATGTGTGTCTCTCTGGTCTGGTTGGTGTTCTTCTGTTGGACTCTACAGGTGAAGCTGTTGCTGTGTCTCTTCTCCACAGTCACTCTGCTGCTGACAGTATAGAGGTCATCAGGACCTCTGACTGTCTCTGTAGGTCCAGCAGAGAGGAGGTTTCCCTCAGCGTCCAGCCACAACACCTCAGGCTCTGGATACCAGCCATTACATTTACACTCTAACAGAAATCCATTGCTGGCTTTGTAAATGTCTATTTCAGGTGAGGAGACAGAACCTAATGGAGAATAGAAATTTCAAAAAATTGTTGGAATGTAAAGTTGGCACAAGAATGTTGGCCGGTTTGAGCTAAGCAGTAAAAAAAAATGTTGATGAAAACTTTTTTTAATCATTATATCTACATACTTATACAACATTTCAATAATTATTGTTTTACCCTGAAGTAATGGCCAACAGGCTCAACAATGACAGCCTGACCCAGAAGTTTGCGCAAATGCCCCTTGTGTTGGTCCAATTTCCCCTTTGGTTGGACTAAATATCCTTCTGGTGGGCCAAGATGACCCTTTCGTCACCCCAAGTACTCGTCTGGTCACTCCAAATGTCATTATGGTCACCTCAGTTTGTCTCTTTTACCAAAGTGCCATTCTGCTCAGCTCAAATTCCCCGTAGTTGGCCCAAATGCAAAAATGGCTATGTCCTATGTTCATTCCGGGTGCCCCTATGGTTGTCCCAAGTATCGCTGTTGTTAATCCAAGTGTCAACCTTGTCAGTCTAATCACCCCAGTTTGCCCAATTGCTCCTCTGGTCAGCTGGATTGAAATGCCCCTGTGAGTGATACAGGTACCTCTGTGGTTTCCCAAAGTACCCCTCTAGTCGGCCCCAATGCCTTCTGCTTGGCCCGAGTACAGTACCCTTTTTGTCAGGACAAGAATCCTTCTGGTTCGCCCAAATGCTGCTGAGGTTGGCCTAATTTCCCCTGTGGTCAATCCAAACAACCTTCTGGTTTGTCCAAGTACCCCTTTTGTCAGTCCAATGGCCCAACTGGTTAGTTCAAATACCCTTTTGGTTGACTAAGTACCACTATGGTTGGCAAACGTGCCATTCTGTTGGGCAAAATTGCCACTGTGGGCATCTATTACCCTTTTTGTCAGTCAAGTGCCCATTAGACAGGTGAGGACCAATCTCGGAGTATACATAATTGTTGTTGAAAAATATGTAACAGATATTTTTGAATGCTCATCCTTATAGATAAAGGATCGATGATGATACAGTTGCCTACATGCTTTTAATTCCATGGAAATAGCTCTGCAGTGTTCTAAGGAGACCGGCTGGTTTGCAGCCGATGACAGAACGCTCGTTACAACCATAAGACACTTAAGTTGGACTTGCAAGAGATGACATGTGAGCATCTCTGCCTTGACCACAACATTTGTCATTTAATCTAGTGAAAGTGACAGTCAGCATCGCCTAAAACTAAGAAGACGGTCGCTCAATGTTTCCCTACTCACTACTGGCCCCTCTCAGGAGATACAGTGTGGGGTTAACCTCTCTGTGGATGAATAGATGTACAAATTAAATGCCCACTTACCAAAGACAAGCTCAACAGTAGAGTCTTTATTCAACATGGGAACAAAGCACCTGTATGTTCCCTTATCAGACTGTTTCACTTTGGAGAGTTGTAGTGAAATGTCTCCTGACTTCAGTTTGTTGGTGAACAGTGAAGTTCTTCCCTTGTACAATGGATGCTGATCATCTAGAAGTTCTTGACCAGAACGCCACACATGGACAAATCTGGGTTTCAGGTCAGGTCTCGTCCACTCCACAGTCGTGAAAGCAACATCCATGGCAGGTTTGATGTGACATGGCAAAATGATGTCATCACCAGCTACTGCTACTATTGGCAGACGTGGGCTGATTACCTGAGACTGACCTGAGGAAGAAATGATGGTATTTTATAACTAAACTTAGTCTCATCTGCTTTATAATGTAATTCAACAACAAGCTGCGACAACACTAACCCTTACCATGATTGACAGGCAGCCTTTAAACTTTAATCACAAAATGAATGAAGATGTAAGTTACCTTTACAGCAGTTTATCAGCAGAAGCAGGACAGCAGCGTGATGGAAAACCAAAACACTGAAGGTCAAGGGTCGACGTTTTGGGGATTGTTCATCCTTCAGATTAAACATCATGGAGCTCTGAAATTGGTACAATTTGTCAATCTACCTTTTCAAATTGTCTTTTTTACAGGCCTGCCTGTAATACTTCATTAATTTAAACACGATAAACGCTGATGACGTTACTCTTTGAGGTCTCTATCGGGAACAATCATTTTGTACAAGCGGGTTTGGTGCTTTCTTCACTCCCTTGCTGATCATCCTTCACTTTCGTGTTCGTACAGATTAAAATTTGTGAAGTTGTCTGTGCTTACACTTTAAATCATCAAAGTCAGACCAATTGGCAAATTTACAGTGAATAAAATATGTCAGCTTCTTTTCACTGATTTGTAGATTGCCGTCTTTCTTCTCCAGAAAAAAAAAACATGGCATCAGCACTTTGTTAAAAAGGCTTTAAAGAAACTATGTTCACATTATTTAAAGTTCCCGAGCTTTTAAAAGTTGTTTCCATTCTATTCCTTTGTTTTAGTTGAAATGTAGGTAAACTTTAATTTTAAAGCATAGAAGATATTAACCGTATTCATAAAATATCTCATACCTGCAGGAGTCAGTATGTTATCTCAGCACAGAAGACGGACGGCTGAATGATAGTTTATTATAAAATCATGGACTTTAATCCCAGATGGTAGGAAGGGCTCATTGACGCCAATCTTAGAAAGCTGTCATTGGAAACCGTTGGGAAAAGGGCAGGCCCTTTCACAAAGATACACCCAGGTGATTGGATGAACCATCTGTCAGTCAAACTCTTACTGAAGAGAGTCAGGAGAAGAGAGAACATGTTTTATTGGGAGAAAAAACTTTCAGTGTCATTCTTTGCTTTTCTTTCAATGAACATATACTCTCAAGTTCTGATGGAACTGATGCTACTGTAGCATCTATGCTAACCTCTTTAGGAGCCCTCGATGTCGTCTCACACACACCTAAGCCCCGCCCCTAGCTGCCTGTAGCTCCTCACAGGAAGCTGATTGGTCAGTGCTCTGGCTTACCGGACAAAAAACGCATTATTTGAAGCCTGACAAAATTGATTAATTATGTGATATTTAATCCCACATATTGCAAGAATCCATCTGCGGTGCAAGGCAAAGGAAGGTCATGATGACTGTTCTGTTTCATGGTCAGTCTGCTGCAGCACTTTGTGAAAATCTCAATTCCCATTTTAAATCAGATTAATTGATGTGATATTTCCACCAAATGATGACATGATCTATTAGTGTTTTGCTGGACTGATTCCCTGTATTTCTAGATCGAATCGCTTGTTTGAAAACAGTGATATGACCTCATGCAGCTGGACAATTTTAGTTCCGTAATCAGAGTGCCAATCTGAATACTTTAAGTGTAATTGCAACACACTAAATACACAAAAGATGCACGTTAGCACAGACTATTATGCAATCAAACAACCAATTAGATTTCTAAAAGCACATATAACACATTGACACATTGTCTCATGCCGACACTTTGTGACTGAACAAAAGACAAGAGTAAATGAGGATACTCAGTACAGAGTTAATGAATGACTTTGTTCACTTAGATAATAAAGTAGTAAATGTGTCTTCATGCCTTGCAGCATTTGGCATCCCTCCAGTAGTTTATATGATACGGTAGCAAAGATCATAAGCTCATGTAAATGTCCTTTATG
Organism: Anoplopoma fimbria; assembly: GCF_027596085.1. Classification (NCBI taxonomy): domain Eukaryota; kingdom Metazoa; phylum Chordata; class Actinopteri; order Perciformes; family Anoplopomatidae; genus Anoplopoma; species Anoplopoma fimbria. Next base: position 1,352,846 of record NC_072455.1, on the reverse strand, counting down.
TTAGGACCGGATTCATATTTATTCTGATACTTCTATCTCTCCATCCTGTATGAGCACATTAGCAAAGTACAATTAAGAATCAGTCATTGCTGTGGTGTTATTACTCATAGCCTTTTTTGGAGTTTAACTATGTATTGCTTCAGCTGAAAGGATAAGTCTAATATTCAACTTGTTCCATTGTTGCAGAGTGTTAATCGTATCGAAATCAGTCCAACTCTGAGCAACACAGACAAACATGGCAGCCTTCATTAGATTAAAGAGCTAGAGAAGATTTCACAGTTATGAGATCGTCTTGTCAAAGAAAATATAAGTTTTACACAGTAGTCATAATAAAGGTTTATTCAATAGTTTCTTTAAAAATAGAACAGTTATTATATAAACACACAAAAAAAAAAATCAGTATTTCTCAACTATAAAACATCAGTAACTAAGACTAAAAAAATGTTTTTTTGGAAAGCAGATCATCAGATGTCTGTGAGCTGATCTCATGGCCAGAGAGCAGAGTTAACTCTGATCTCAGTAAGTGCTGACATAATGAACCTTAAATGATACTTGATTATTTAATCACACATAATATACAAAGTATTGTTTATGTCAGGGAAGTACAGCTTCATAGAATTGACAACGAATAAAGAAAAGGATAATTATAGCACAATGTATTTAAAACAAGCAAACACCATGCAACACAATGGTGAGATAAAAGTTCTATAGAATGAACACACTTGGAGCTTTAAACTGAATTTCAAGTTCATTCAGCAACCAGGTAAATTACTGAATGACTAGAGATCAAAAATGAACATATACAATATTATAAATGTTCATGCCGTCATCATTGGATGATTTATTTCCTCTTCTCTCTCAGACTGCTCGGACTGAAGTTTCTTCTCAATCTCCTCTCTCTCTCTTTCAGTCTCTTTCAGGAGTTTATTTAGTTTTTCCTTATCTCTCTCTAGTTTCCCTTTCCTTTCTGTCATTTTATTAATCATCTCCTCTGTTGACTCCAGTAGTTTCTCTGTGTTCTGTAACAGTTCCTTGTGTTCGTTCTCCCTCTTCTCCAGATTATGTAGGGTTATTTCACGCTTCCTCATTTTGTTGTCTTTGTCTGTTTTTGGGGTTTTCTTCTTCTTGTACTCTTCTATCTTTGTCTTGTTCTCCTGCTGTTGTGAGGTGAGTTTCTCTCTCTGGTTCTTCAGATCTTTCTTCTGGTCCATCAGCGTTGTTATCACCTGTTGTACATGTTGCAGTTCTCCCTCATTGTTCTGTAAGTCCTCTTCAAGTTTTACTTTGGTCTTGTCCAGAAACACAATTTTCTCTCTTTCGGTCCTGGGCTTCTGTCTGTCTTCATCTCCCTCCATCAGAAGCTGAAGTTCTGTGCTGGGGTCCGTGGTTTCTATGTAAATACAAGAGACGCTTGTTAAGTTTGAAGTTAGAGCCTGTTTTACGTTTTAAGCAGAAAAAGTGCTGTGATGTGAAGTATAGCAGTAAAACTAACTAACTCAACTAAAATACTTCTGCTTCAGATGGCAGGATAATGGAGTCATAAACTATTTAGGGGGGAATTAATCCAGTCAACTGACTTTAATCTGTGTTAACGACTACCATAAGAAATAATAATCATCACTAAACCATGAATGTAACGGAACTGTTTTCTTCTAGCTTTGTGCTATGATTATGTGTGTGGTCACCAACAAAAACCATAAAAAAAGATAAAAAAACCCTCTAATTTAGGAACAAGCAAGTTTTATTTTTGCATGAAACTTGACGTCCAAATCAACTAATAGTTATAGATGTTAGCTTAGCCTGTGAGTCTGAGGAACAACTGTGCTCCGGACTGATACTTTTAATTTGAAGACGACGAGGGGCCTTGGTATCAGCGGTATAATACCAACAGTTTGTATGTTCAACATTTGCACTGGATGACACAGAGGATCAGATCGCATCAAGTGGTTCTCATCCCTCTTTAGCCCGACACTCTTAACATAATAAATGTAAAATAACCATGCAAGAGATGAAAAAAAAGGCTTTAAAAGAAGAACAATGAATTCCAAACTTACTTTTGTTTTGTCCCCATTTCCACAGAGCAACTACAACTGCAACAACAGCCACGATGCACACAGCCAAGCAGATGGAAATGCGAATAGCAGAACTAGACTGGGCCTTAAAGAGATCAGCTGAAAATAGAAAACACATAACATACTGTTAACAGTGTTAAGATAACTAGACTGACTCTTAGTTACAGCCTACAACTGTCTGTAACTAAAAAACTGATGACACCAATGACTCAAAAATATGTATTCTACCTGATAGACTGATGTGTGTCTCTCTGGTCTGGTTGGTGTTCTTCTGTTGGACTCTACAGGTGAAGCTGTTGCTGTGTCTCTTCTCCACAGTCACTCTGCTGCTGACAGTATAGAGGTCATCAGGACCTCTGACTGTCTCTGTAGGTCCAGCAGAGAGGAGGTTTCCCTCAGCGTCCAGCCACAACACCTCCGGCTCTGGATACCAGCCATTACATTTACACTCTAACAGAAATCCATTGCTGGCTTTGTAAATATCTATTTCAGGTGAGGAGACAGAACCTAACAAAGAGAAGAATTTCAAAAACAGTTTGAATGTAAAGTTACCACAAGAATGGAAATACAGCACTGTCAATGTGGGTGGAAAAATACGTCTTAGTGAGGATACATATTTGCCCTTTTGAGTTTTTTCTTAAAATTCCCTTTTTGAAAATGTTTGAACCACGTTTATACCCTATTGAGACACTTATTTATATATATGTAAATATATTTATTTCCAAAAGAAGAAGTCAGAGTGCTTCCCCATGGCACTCTGACATAAAGTAGACCCAAAAGTGCCTTTGGTCAATGCCCTCCTGGTGGGCCAAAATGGGTCTATCATCATCCCAAGAACTTCTCTTTTGTTAGTCAAAATGTCCGTCTAGTCACCTCTGTTGTCGACAAGTGCCATTCTGCTCAGATCAAGTGTCCACTGGTTTGCCTAAATGCCCTCAAGTGGGCCAAAAGCCCCTCTGGGCATTATTATTAGGGTCCTTGTGGTTTGTCCATCCAAGTGTCCAACTGGTAATTCCAGTCATGCCTTTCTAATCACCCCAGATGGCAAAAGTGCTCTTCTGGTCAGCCATTCTGTTTTGCCGAAACCCCTCTTGTTGGTCCAAGAGCTGGACTGGTTGGGTCAAATGCCCCTCCAGTCAACCTAGTTGGCCCAAGTGCCACACTGGATGGATAAATGCAGTCATGTGGGAAACTCTGCCCCTGTGGTCAACAAAGGAACTCTTCTTGGCAATCAAGGCCCATTAGGTCTGTTCAAAAGTTCCTTTAGTCACCTCCTGGCCCAAATACTCTGGACAGCTTAAGTGTCATTCTGGTTGGCCAACAGTTTTTTTGTTCACATTTCAGTAGTACATTATAATCCCTGACTGTCATAACTGTCACTTATGTCAACGTAATGCATTTTATACATTTCCTGGACGATTATTGTTTTTTAAATGCTCAATGGATTCAACTTACCTACAATTAGCTCAACGAAAGATTCTGTACCAGATTCAGGAACAAAGCATCTGTAAGTTCCCGCGTCAGAGAGTTTTACTTCAGAGAGTGTCATTGAAATGTCTCCACGCTTCAGTTTGTTGGTGGACAGTGATTTTCTCCCCACGTACAATGGATTATCCTCGTGCTGAATCAGCACACCGTCTCTTCTCAAAAGGACAAATCTGGGTTCCAGGTCAGGTCTCGCCCACTCCACGGTCAGGACAGTGGCATCCACAGCAGTTTCCAGGTAACATGGCAGAATGATGTCATCACCAACCATTGCCACTATTGGCTGACCAATCACCTGAGGCTGACCTGAAGGTGAAAAAACCACATTGATATATTATCAAAGCAACCATAGCATATTTTCTGCTTTAACACCACTATGTTCAAGTTAGACTTCAAGTATATATCAGAATTTTGGTGAACAGTGGCCACTGTAGCAACATTTAGAAATTACAGCACCATTGAATTTTCCGTTATTTAAAACCACTAAATGTATTGAACTGAGCTAAAGCATGTTCTTTTGGCTTGTAAAAAGTATTGTATAGGGTATGTTTGTAGTTCTCTGGACTCACATGAGCATTATGTTACAATATGTTTTGTTTTTTTAATGAAACTATATCTAAACTCTAAGCTGCGTGTGTAATGTACCTCCACAACAGTGTACTAGAAGAAGGAGTACAACACAGCGATGCATGGCCAGAGCACGGAAGTGACTGAGCTGAGGTTCCAAGAGTAGTCTGTCCTGGATGTGAATCATCCTCAAGTTCTGAAAATGAAAAAAAGTTCCACTGTTAAACTTGAGACCAATTAAGTCTAAAATATCTGAGATAGTGAGAGGTCTTATGAGGCAAATAATGTAGACTTTAAGGGACCACACTGGGGTTTTGCTGTTTTAACGATCCTATTAAAGGAGGGCTGGTAATTCTCATTACATCCCGGCAGCGATCAATGAATAAAATGCTCTGACAAAAAAACAAAAATCAAATATATATCTGTGGATGTAATACTGTAATATGCTATTTGTAGTATACTGTAATAAATCAATGTGAATTCATATTCTATTTGTTCCTCAAATATTACAGGCGGTTTAACATGACACTTATCAGAGGTTAGCTTGGACCAAATGGATTTTGAAGCGGTTAAATAAGTGGAAACACCAACCACTCACTAAAAAACAGATTTTACATTAAAATCCTTCTTTAGTCTTTGTTTTTTAAATACATTTTTTCCTTTATTCTTATCTACACTTTGGCTCAGTGTATTAAGCCATGCATTTTTTTTTTTTTTTTTTTTATGCAGTCATTCGTTCATTTTCTTTTTTTGTAAATCACTTTTGCTTTTCAAAATGCAGTTTCATATTAACATACATATTAACAACAACAGACGCCAACCTCATTTTAAGTTATGAGCAACGTAGACATGTATTAGAAAAGATTGCAGAAGATGTTTGCTCTTTGACTTACAATCTAGAAACAGGCTGTAAATTAATACAATAATGGCATGGTGAAAAATGTCACGAGAATAATTTATTAAAACACAAGTGTTTAATATAAAATCCTGCTTACCCGTTGCGTGTGTGTTAGAGAGTCGCCTCACCTAAGTAAAAGTAAACTGTACGGTCATAGTTCAGCATAAAATCGATTAAACCAATCGACTTTCACCCCACCCCCTCTGTAAATAGATAACATGAGTTATGACTTTATTACTCCTTTCCATTAAACTCAAATGAACGTTTTTAGAGTTTTAGACTGCATGCACAATGTTCTACATCTGCAGCTATGTGCATTTAAGCCTAAAACTGTTATATATGACATATATTAAATTAGTTTTTGTATTGATAAATAATATCAGGGTCACTGTAGGGTAAACAAAATGTACTTGGGAGAGAAACATGCACACAGATGTCAGCATTATGTTTGTAAAAGAACAGAGAAAGAACATGCTCTGTTCTTTATTTGTATCTTTATTTTTCAGAGGCCACTTAATCCTAAACACTGCTCCATTAAGTAAAATCAAGCCAATCAAAGCAGCTTCTCCAATACTTTGAGAATAAACTTCTGTGTCCTTTTATTGCACTTTTGCTTTCACTCTGACTGTTTATTTATGACCTGTTGCAACAGTTCAAACTGAACTCTGGACCTGCTACCTGCTGTAAAAATAATACATCACCCATTAGTAGGTGAACCAAGGAAACTGTGTCTGTAGACAATGTGTATAATGACAATAGGAGTCTTTGTCAAAGTGGCTGCTTGTCTCAAATAGACATGTGCATATGGTGTGATATACCTAGCTGCTGTTTTAAAATGTGTCAGTGGTATCAACTGTTGGATGGCACAACTTTTTCTTCAACTCAATAACTCAAAATCAGGAAACAACATAATTTAGTCCTCCAAACCTTCTCAGTCCCATTGAAAGTGCCCTGGTCCCCTGTCTGTTAACATAAAGTCCACAGCCATACATTTAGGAATACTTTGTTTCAGATTAAACCCTCAAACCTTATATCACAAAAGCTGTCCAGTCCTGCTTCCTTCATATCAAAACCGTTTCCAAAATCAAACCAATCCTCTCTCACACTGACCTGGAAAGAAATCCTTTGTGTTTTTGCCATCAGCGCCCCTCAGCTTTGGAAAAACCTGCCTGAGGAAATAATACTCGCAGAATCAGTTATCTCTTTTAAATCACTTCTTAAAACCCATTATTATAGACTGGCTTCATCTGATGCTATTGCTTTACTTCTCTAATTTATTATTTATATATTATTTATTTTACAAAATTGTTTTATTATATGAATTGTATTCATTTATTGTATGTATTTTATTTCTTAGTTTATTTTTGATCGTATTAATTGTTTTTATGTTTCATCTATTGAGCTGTTTCATGACGGTTTAGCGCTTACCTTAGTTTTCCTTTGTTTGGCCTCGTTGCTTAGCTTACGGTTATTTTATTGCTTTGCTTTTGCTGCTTTGTCTGCAAAGTACTTTGTAAACTCTGTTTTTAAAGGTGCTATAGAAATACAGTTATTATTATTATGATTATGACATGAGACTGATTCTCTGCAGAGGACAGAGTGAGTCAATAGTGTGTGGTGATGAGAAAATGAGAGGAGAAGAAATATGTTATCCTGAGGATATCTTATAATGAAGGTTATTGCTATGGCTTATTATTAGTGTTATTTATTTTTATGATTTTTGCTTTTCACTACAGTGCTAAGAAAATCCCAAAGTCCAATGAAAACATCCTGATAGTGTTTGTAGGAGGTGAAGTTTAACATTACAATAAATGTAACAGTTTGTTTCCTGTTGTCTTTAAACATCAGGTCCTCTGTCGCCACCTGATGGGGTTGTACTTCATCTCTTCTTGTTTTAAACTCCCAGCAGCTCCGTCTGCCAGAAACCTGAACCTGCTGTTTCCTCACCAGCAGAGAAACAGGAAGAGGAGGAGGTTCTTACTTACATGATATTTAAATGCAGTCTGATGCTCAGACAGTCAGCAGCAAGACAACATGGAGGTCACAGCTCTCTGCATCAGACTGAGTGAGTACATGTCTAATGTTCACATGAATCTATTGAGGCAGTCATGGTGAAATAAACACAAGAACTGTTGTAATCTCACTGATGATGGAGAAACCTGACAGACATTTACATGTTACAGTTATGTAATATATGTATTTAACATCAGTTCTCTCGTCTCTCCAGTGAGGACTGGGATGTTGCTGCTGGTCGCACAAGCTGCCTTCAGTTATTCCCAAAAAGCTGGTAAGTAGCAGACAAACTTCACAAAGTCATCTGTATTTCCTTTCATTTCTATATTTTGTATCCCAAGTGGTAATACCTAAATACTAGTATGTATGAAGATAGCATACCGGTAATAAAGCAAAGGACAAAGCCAAAAAAACCCATTTAAGGATGTGTTACAAAACATTTGAAGAGTGTAATGATCGTCCAAATTAAACCCTGTTAGAAAAACGAGAAGATCTTTAGTTTTGATGTAATTTATGTCAATTTTAAATAAAGTTGTTGTAATAGCAGACATGTCATTCTTTGTGTCTCTGTGTTAGATGCAGCTTTTCCTCAGGTTGTTCCAAACAGACAGCAGCACTTTGAATATGATCCTCTTGTTATCAGCTGTGAGGGACTGGAGGGATGGAAGCTGATCAGGAGAATCAAAGGAGTAGTTAAATCATGTTCTACTTCCTGGTCAACATCTGGACCCTGTGAAATTAAATCTACCATTTCAGCAGTTGACAGTGGAGAGTACTGGTGTGAAATGGGAGTAAAGACCAGTTACACTGTCAACATCACTGTCACTGGTATGTAAATACGTGTTTTTGTTTTAGAGCATCTTAGTTTGAAGATCAGTTGATTCAATTGTTATGTGTCGATGCATTCATGTGTTCAATAAAACATAACCTAGTACACTATTAAAACACAGGAATCATCTGCCAGCTTTGTTCCATGACGGTTTCAAACTGTGTAATTAAGATATGCTTTTAAAAACGTGATGTTCAGGTGGTCCAGTGATCCTGGAGAGTCCTGTCCTTCCTGTGATGGAGGGAGAAGCTGCCACTCTGAGCTGCAGAGATAAGCAGGAATCCCCCAACCTCACAGCTGAATTCTTTAAGGATGGCCACTTGATGGAGAGAAGCTCTACGGTAAACATGACCATCCACAGAGTGACCAAGTCTTATGAAGGAGTCTACAAGTGCAGGATCTCTAATGGAGGAGAATCACCAGAGAGCTGGCTGACGGTCAGAGGTGAGACAAACCAGTGTTTTAAAATAAATCCATTAATGCTCTGAATCATAACTATGTCATGTTTCATGTTTAAAGCTTGGTAGAAGTATTACAAGTTGAAGTTGAACAAGTGTTTGACGGGTGTTTGAGAACTGATGGTCTCAGGATGTCCTAAACTTTACATTATGGAATTAATTGAGCAAAATCAGATATTTCATGTCGATATAAAAAGCATTTATTTCACAGCATTAAGATCAGGTCTCATCTGCTGCACATCCCATTGTCTCTCCAGCAGCCGGTGAAGAGCCTCATCACGGCCTTGATCTCCTTCGGCTGCTCTGCATTGGTGTCGGTGTTTTCTTGGTGGCTCTGCTGCTGTTGCTGGGATTACTGAAATGTTGTAAACGTCCAACAGTCACCAGAGGTACAGAGAATGGACACCACTTCATTACTGATGTACAGTTTGCTTTAAGTGGGATCTTCGTTGTGAGAAAACACAACTTAGCTCTACGTTTGTCAGGAATTGTAGCGTGGATTCTAAACCACGCTACAATTCCTGATGGTTCCTGATGGCCAATCACAATGTTCTCACTCTTTTTGTTTTGGTGTTTTTATTTCCTTCAAACAGATACCCCGACCTCTCCTTCCTCCTTCCAGTCTTCCTCTTCTCCTCAAACAGGTGAGGAAGACCGACCTCCATTCATATCAACACAGCTATATACTGTATATGCGTGTTTTGTCACTATGCAAATGACCCAAGGTAGAAAGGTGGGTGGGGCTAATTACCCCAGCTTTCCATGTATCTTACAATCTTTGCAGTCCTAACATATTTTATAGATATAGAAATTAAACTTTCTGTTAGAAAAAGCCTAAGAGGACTTCCACTCATCCACACCCAGTAAGAGGGACATGTAAAGTAAGGCCCTATTGAAACATTGCCAAGTTTGACCCTTTTTGACCTGTAAAAACAATTAATTCATGCCTTTTAAACAGATTAGATTACTTTATTGCATTATCCACAGGCCGTCCAAAACACCATGTTGATGGACTTATCAAGGAAAAAAGAGAGGTGTATCAGTCTAGCTCCAGCCAGCCAGCGAGAATTTTTGGCATAATTCTACTTATATGTAAGGCTCTTAATAACTAGGGAACACAGTATTCTGTGAATTCTTTATCATTCTAGACCCCACTGTCATTCTGACATAGTTGTATATTATTCTGGGGCATATTCTGTCATAGCCCAGTGATGTAGGCAGAGACACAAGTCATTTTGTCATAAACATTATGTAATGTCATGTGTGTGTTTCATGCATGCACATTACACATATGCACATGTGTCTACACTTCCAGATTTATAGAATGTATGTAAATAAGCTTATTTGCTTTGGCATAACTCTCTGTTACTCATGAGGTGTTGTATTTTTACTAAATTGCAGTGAATGAAGAGGCCAGTGTAGCTGCTCCGATAGAGACAACATATGCTGTCGTCACAAGGGTTGACAAAGGTAATTAACTCGACACTGAGAAACAAAGACTTTAACCTGTAAAACGTTAAGTTGACCTTTCTTAAGACTTAAGTTTGCATCAGTGACATCACTTTCGTGTCACATTAAAAAATGGTGTCTATATCTAATCTGACATTTTTAGAATACTTTTGAAGGTTGGTTCATTTTTAAAGTGTATTAGACTGTGTCTGCTACAGGAGTTTCAGACCCTAGTGATACTCAGAGCTTCCTTTCTAGTCACCGAGACATAAACCACACGAGAAACCCACTGACAAAAAAAGGTAGACGGGCCCCTCAGTTCACTGTGTAGCCGTTCTTGAGTTGGCTGATCTTAGAGTCATAAGGGAGGCTGTTTTAGTGAAGAAGCCACCCTGAAAATAATACACCACAATGCATGCATCAGATTTATTTTTACCTGGACTACAAGTGCTTTAAGCCATCCGGCAGCCTCATGTGTTGTGTGAGAAAGTGAATGGGGGGGTCAGTATTTTATACATTGGGGCCAGTAATCAGAAGACTCATACATCGCAGTAAATTTGGACCCTTATTTTCTCACAAATACACTGTTTATCTGTATACAGTAAATAACACAGAAGGACACTAAATGTATCAATCCAAACTGTGAACAGAGGGCATAGGGCAAAAATGTGTAAAATATTATTACTTTAAAATAGAAATAATAATAAAATTGGACTAAATAAAGTCTAATGAAGTATTTAACATAGATAATAAGTTGGGTATCATCTGCATAATAATGATTTAAAGACATGATCAAAGCTTTAGAAAAAAGTAATGTGCCAGTAACTGAGCCTTGTGGTAACCCACATTGAAGCATTAGCCTGGTTCTGACGTCTGTGTGTGCGGTTGGGTGTATTTAGATAATCATTCAATCTTGTATTTTTGTATGTCTCAGGCTCTCTTAAAAAAATCCTCTCTCTGTCAGATAATGATGAGTCCTTTTCGTTTAATCCTGTTTACCATACCTTAAGCCTGGGGAAGGCTTGACAAACAATTAAGTCCACAATGAAAAGGTAATACTGAGTTGGACCCGTGAAGAAAACACTTTTACTCACTGCCACTTGATCATTTTAAGACTTTAAGATGTATAACTGTTTTGTCTTATTGTGTATGTAGTGTTGTGAATAGTGTGTTTTGTCATAAATGCAAGTGCCTAAGTCAAATTTCAATATTTAAAATCTTCCCCTGTGGTCCACAATTTCTGACTAGTGTTACATTTCTATCAAGAGACTTCAACGTCATTCATGGTTGTATAGATTTCAGCTTTCAGGTAAATGAAAAATTCATAATTTGAAACTGCAATTTGTCCTTAAAACAGAACCAGGAGGATCCAGCCACTGCACCAGAATTGCAGGTACCAACCCACTTTTAACAGAAGAGGATCCCTTCTATTGTACGATTGATTAGGCAAGACTGACGTCGCTCTATTTTATGTCTAGAAATAGGGTGTAAAAAGGGTAACTTGTCCGATTGATGAGGGGGCTGAATGCATCTTAATTGGTCCGAATTTCTAAAATGAAGATTTTCAAAGTTTTATTACATCAGCATAAACATGAGTTTTAATGTTCTAACTATACTGACTGCTATATTCTTTGCCCCTTGTGTGTCTTGCAGGTTACTGACAGCAGAGACTCCTGACTGAAGAAGGAAGAGATTTAAAACTGTGTTATATGTGCCGGTCCTACAACCACACAGAGCTATTGAATTAATGTATTTTGTAATATGTCAACCAAACTATTTTGATCTGTTACATTTCCAATCATCCACATTGCAGAATAAAAGTTTTATCATTTTTTTCTCTAAACACAACTGTTCTCAAATTGTTCTACGTGTTTAAGAGGGTCAGTTGTGAGATTTGTGTTTGTTCATTATAAAAGACAATATGTCTGTGCTTAAAACATTATAGATATTGCAGGGCATGTACATTTGCACTGGTAGAAAATAGGAAAGAAACAGTGATCCCTGAAGTCAAAAGTTCCCTGACTTCCTCCCTGTGAAGCTTTGTGGCAATCACGTGACACTACTTTCACATGTTCTCCAGGCAGACTACAGTCATACATCACATGGCCACTAGAGGTCCCTGTCAGCTAAATTTAAACACTCCAAAAACACAAATGCCCTCCTTCTTCTGATGACGACAGTAATAATGATAGTGATAATCAGTCCTGGGTTAGCAATTGAAAAAAAACTGAATTACCAGAACTCTGAGTCTATTGTTACCTGCAACATGTTCCTTTTCATCTTTATTAATTATAACATATAATACAGACTGAATTTACAGTTTGCCTGCAGGTAGATGCAGCTTTATTTTCATGAATATCTAACAATCCACTTTGACCATAACTGGGACAGAGTGACCACAGCGTCTCCTGCACCTATATGAACATATTTGGATTGTGAATGTGCCATGTATATATGCCTTAAAACATCAAGTCTCACTTACAAAACTGTAAAAAATGAATAATAATAATTGACCATATTGGGATTTGGATGAAAAAGGAAATTAAACTATTAAAATAACATTATTCAATGCTTCAATACCAGTAAAAGGCCAATATGTAGGTATGTAACGCTACTTTTCAAATTGAAAATGTAAGTATACATAATCAATTTGTTTTTGGGAACAAATGTTTTTGATGTACTGTGATGATGAACAGCAGGGGGCAGACAAAAACTTGCATCCAATATTTGTTAGTGTGTGCGTGTGTGTGTGTGTGTGTGTGTGTGTGTGTGTGTGTGTGTGTGTGTGTGTGTGTGTGTGTGTGTGTGTGTGTGTGTGTGTGTGTATGTGTGTGTGTGGTTGAGTGTTTGTGAGACCAGAAAGAAATGAAGGAAGGGTAAAGAGAAACCCATGCTTTTTTTAATCCAAACTACAATCTTTTCTAAAAACAAAACAAGGTACTTTTGTTGCCTAACCCTAAGTATTCACATTCTTTTCCTACACATAACTATGTAGTTTTGTTGCCTAAACTCCAGTATTTCACAATATTTTCTAAATCTTGTAGTTTTGTTGCATTAACCCAACTCAGTTGTTTGATGTGAACTTTATTTTGAAAATAATGTGTGCATTAAACAAATGGAAATCAACATGTTGTCGGAAAATGCACAAAGAAATCCCTTTTTATAAGATGTCTTACAAACGGGAGAGGATATGTTGTGCAGTTATACAACTTCACATGTTATTGCACCATTAAAGTTCAAACAGAATATAATGAGAGAAAAGAGGTCATGTATTAAGAGAACCAAAGGTTTTTCTTATACACATGACAATGCAGGAGACCAGTGAAACATCTATAAATATGATAAGTATCACATTCTATGATTGGTATGGTTGAAGTACAAGGTTAGAGAGTTTTATCTGGCTTACAACATGACCACTTGCTGACAAAATGCTGTACTTTAAAAAATTAATGTCACTCCTTAATTTAATTATATACTATACATATTTTGGACTCACTTTTCTGTTTATAAAATAAACTTTCCTTCTCATATGTGAGTCTTTGTTCTTTGGCTCCACCCACTGACATGAACTCAACCCCTGAGGCTATTTCCACCTCGACAGCAGCTCTGTGTCTGAAACAAGGTTTTTTATACTTAGCACAAAGTTAGTGCTTCATCAACAGCAGAAAAAAGCCTCACAGGAAGAGACCACTTCTCACTTTTGAACTGACTTTCACAGTCTGATGTTCAGACAGTCAGCAGCGAGACAACATGGAGGTCACAGCTCTCTGCATCCGACTGTGTGAGTACTGACTCTGTCTCCAGTTAATAAGAACTGAATGATCAAGAGCACGTTTGAACTGTTAAATTATTTGATCTCTTGGTGCAAAATGTGTTTTTGTCCGTACCAGTTATGATATTGTACAGACTTCCAGAGCAGCTGTAGTCTCTGCAGGGATCCATAAAGCATGTGGATGCTATAAACACATCTCAGTGATGTTTAGCTCTTTTTCTTTGTCTCTCCAGCAATGAATGTGTTGTTCCTGCTGTGTGCACTTGATCAGAAAGTAGGTAAGTACCGGTTGGTTGCTCATCTATAAGACGGGAAGAGGGAGATATGTTCTGATGTGATATTGGTTATTTTGGTTCCATTATTTAAGATCTATATTCCAATAGTTTAAAAATCAAAATCCAAACAAATCTCCTTCACCTTCTTTGTTTCAGGTTCAGTGTTTCTTCGCGTCGTCGCAAACAGACTTCAGTTCTTTGAGTATGAGAATGTAACTGTCCATTGTGAAGGACTCAAAGAGGAAGAACTGTTGTGTAGAACTTCTAGTAAACTGGAATCAACAGGTTCTTCCTGCATCGTTAACCATGCTTTTCCAGAAGACAGTGGACAATACTGGTGTGAGACTAGAGCGGTGAAGAGCAGCAACAGCGTCAACATCACTGTCACTGGTATGTTTGCATTAATAGAATACAATGTTAAATCATCATGACTTTAACTTGACATTCATATCAAATGTTTTTCAGATGGCTCAGTGATCCTGGAGAGTCCTGTCCATCCTGTAGAGGAGGGAGACTCTGTTACTCTACGATGCAGAAACATGACGACCTCCTCTACCATCACAGCTGATTTCTATAAAGACGGCCTCCTCATCAGGAGCAGCTCTACAGGACACATCACCATCCCCAATGTTTCTAAGTCTGATGAAGGACTCTACAAGTGCAGAATCTCTGATGGAGGAGAGTCAGCAGAGAGCTGGCTGACTGTCAGAGGTAAAACATAGCAATGACTCGGAATAATATCTTAACATTTATGTGATTTATTAGGTTTAATCACTCTGTTCCTGTTTTCACTGAAGAGGCTAGTTCTACCTCCTCCAGTTCTACCACCTCCAGTCCTACATCCTCCAGTTCTACCTCCTCCAGTCCTACCTCCTCCAGTTCTGTCCTATGGATCGTTGTCACTGTTTTGTTGGTGGTTCTTCTGTCGGCGGTCGGACTGCTTCACTTTGGCAATGTTTTTTGCCACAGAGGTACTTTCACTAAAATAAATTTCAGTAACAACTTTGCTGATAAGAAGCGCTAATAGCTACTGCTGACTTGTAGTCCAAGAGATCACCTGTCAATCAGTCTGTAGTCGATTGTGTTGGTAATGTTTAGTGTCTGCAGATGGTGCTGTCTTATATGAACCAAGCAAACGTTCAGGCAACAAAACCACATAGCGAGGTTTAGGAAATCCATCACGGATGTTAAGGTTAGGTCAGAAAACCATAAAAACACCGTGCAACACATGGTTGAAAGTCCAATTATACATCCAGACCTTTAACCAGGTAATCATGCAAGCTAGCAAATTTGCTGAGTTTATTGCATTTAGCATATACACAATATGATGTCATCTGCATAATAAGACACACAAAAATCTTACTAATAAGAAACAATACAATAGGAGAACAGCGAAAGCAAAATGAGACCCAGAATTGCAGATTTTTAACTTGCGAGGTTAGTCTAGCTTTCCCTCCTGCTTACAGAATGATTTGCTACGCTAAGCCCCTTGCTGGTTCCAGCTCCTTCCTTAACTAAAGATGTAAGAGTGGTATTGATCTTCAAATCTAACTCTTACAGTTAATAGGTGCATAACCCCAAATGTTTAAAGATAAAGCATTCAAGTGAACAAACAGATTTTCTAACTTAACTTTAGTTGTTCCAGAGCATTATTACTGATGTTGATATATTTACCTATCAGCTGACTAACAATGTGTTTCCTTCAGATGAGGATCAATTTCTCTCCAGAGCACTTTACTACACCTTGGGCCCCGGTGACACTCAACACCTGGGTAAGACTTTAGTTTATTTATTTTATTTTATTTGCACAATTGAAAAATATAAAAACATAACATAGATAAATAATATTACAGTGCAGGAAGAGGCAGAAAGCCCACTGGGCTTATTTGAAGCCTCCACCTATATAATTCACAATACTATAACGAATACAAAAAGAATATACATATGGTATGAAAAATTGTTGAAATAAGCATTTTTACTTGTTGTGATTAAAAGCAAATTGAATGGTAACTGATTTTTTGAATAACCAACATTAGAGACCAATTTTCTGATAAAAAAAGTGAAATTAGTGTTCTTAGTCAATATGTTGGCAACGCACTGACATAATTTCTTCTATTTTCAAAGCAGAGCCCTCAGCAAGTAGGAACCCATCTTCTAAAGAGAATGCCTTATATCCTTATTATCCCGAAGGTAAGACTGAGCTCAAAACTGTCTTTTATGCCGCATACATGTCACATTGGAGGGATAGTAGAGATTGGAAAGATTCCTATATTTACTACTCAAGACGGATGTATGATTTGGTGGTATGAGGGTTGAAAAATACTGTTAATTGACTATTTAAAAGTACATATTACTATCGGTTTAATTTTCTTCTTTTAAATCTAACCTTGACTGACATAGACGTCCATGTGTGTTTGGGCACTTCCCTCCATAAGTGTCAAGTTGGATGTATCAGAGCTTTCAGCGTTCCTGAAACATAATTCTGACTCCTTTGAAAACCTATATATATGGGATGACTCCGATTTGACTTGATTTTGGCACCACTTCCAACAGCATTTCCCTTTGGTCTTTTGTCACATCTTTGTTTCTAATGCTTTTCAAATTAAGAAAACTAATATCAAAAAGGTTTGACACCAATTTGGGAATTTTGGTTTGAAGTCAGTATCCCATATGTAATGTTATTGTCATTATCATTTAGGATTTTAAAATGGTTCATGTTTAGTTTGGAATAAGCAGTGTGGTAACATTTGTTAATCAATAAATCAATCAGTCAACCACTTAAAATTCCACTTCAGTTTTATTCTTAACACAAAAACAATTGGTTTTAGTTTTAGTTTTGGGGGTAAAACATTGTATCAGGCTATAACTTAAAATACTTGCACGGATAGGTTCCCTTGACATACTTCTTCTATGTTTTATAATATTTACTTTTTCTTATCTTTTCATCTAATGTGTCTTACAGATCAACAAGTGACAGCTGACTGAAGGAGGAGCTTTAAAAGACGTGACAACAATTAATCACACAGTAAATAAGCAAAGCCATCTGAGTGACATGAGGAAGTACAATAGCCCATGTGTTATGTACTAAAAGCAATTTCGGTACAAAATGTATGAGTATAATAATAATGGAATAACAAATTGAGCACAACATGTGTACATTGTGAATATTCATATTAAATAATGGTGTATATTGTGAGCTGGACTGACTTGGTTGTGAGATCATATGAAGTTTTGAAGCACTTTAAAATGGACTAATGTCTTCATGCAGCCTTCATCTGAATTCTTTGATGAACTTAAGTATCTGTTTCTATTTTTAATAAGTATCAGTTTATTATGGTCTAACGGTTAAAGTGTTGTTCCATCTCTGTCTGTTCACATGTGTGAGAACACCGGCACAGAGCTGCCTCCGCTTTTAAATACATTGTGGTCAACTTCTAACTTAATAGAAATACATCGCTGTTATCTGAAGCGGACACACTTAGTTCTTTGTTAACACTGTATTATGTTTGCTATGAAAATAGCACATATCTCATGAAAGTGCAAAGGTTTCTGATGAGAAAATGTGGAGTTAAAAAACTGCTATTACAGTGTAGAAAAAGGTCAAGTTGCACCTGTCAATCTGTGATGTTCTGTGATACAAAACATCACTTTTTTTAGGGTCCTTGTCATTTTTATCAGGCTGATAGTTCTTGTTTTAACACAGACTCTGGCCTTGCTTTCATAAATGATGTTTCTAAACAGTGTGTGACATGATTAAAAGGTCATTGATTTGCAAATAGGCATTTATTCGCTTACCTGACATAACCCCACATTATTTTAGAAGAGCATGGATTAATGAGTAATGGTAACTTGTGGCAGTAAGTCATAAATTAGTATGGCGAAAACGTACACAATTTGAATTACAATGGCAGAGTGGCCCTCTTCCTGAAGGCTATCTGCTCTTGTTCATTGAACCTGGGGTAGTGGAGAAGGTCTATTGGAAAGTTATCTAGCTTTCATGTAGCGTTAGCATGCTTCATCCAGGATCCAGCAGCAAAAGTGAACTCCAGTCAATGAGCCACGATGTGCCCTCTGCAGTCGATAAGCCTGACTGGATGGGAGGGAGGAGGGGGGGTAATATTCTGAGAAAAAACTCTGCAAGATTGAAAATTGCAAATTTACAAGAAAAAGATCCCTGAAACATAGGGTGACACCATAAGGGCACAAATATTCTGAGCAGTTAGTCATAGGTTTGATTCTCTTGGCTGTACAGTTTGCTGCATACCATTCCCCTACTGCTTTTCAAACATTCCCTGTCTCTCTCCACTCTCTCTTTCAAATAAAGGCATAAAGTGCCCAAAAAGCTCTTTAAAAAAAGTAAGGAAAATTGTCTTTTTTGTTGTTGTTAAGAAACCTCATCGCTTCACTTTGCATGGTTGGATCAACCTCATCACACCAGAAGCCATAGCTTGCAGTGACTTATGTCTGTAGTGGACGACCTCATTTATTATACTCTGCAGTTGGATATAGCACTAAGGTAATACTCGTGATTTTTCACCATATTATCATAAGCATCCGGACTTTGAAGAGACATTGCAGTGAATTGGGCCTATTCAGAACAAAACATATAAAACATATAAACATATTGATTTGGATGAACAAGCCATGTTCCACACGGTTGTATGGAACACTAACCTGTGCTGGGAAATCCCTTTTAACCAGTGGCGCCATGGTGTGATGAGTTTGATCAAAAATTGCAAAGTGAAACGATGTGGTTCCTTTAAAAAAGAAGCAAGGAACCACATTAACCATATGATTTACAAAACAGAGTCTATGTGTCATTTATCATTAGGTTAGAAGTCGACCACAGTGAGTGTGTTTAAAAGCGGAGGCAGCTCTGTGCCGGTGTTCTCACACATGTGAACAGACAGAGATGGAACAACACTTTAACCGTTAGACCATAATAAACTGATACTTCTTTAAAAAAGACACAGATACTTAAGTTCACCAAAGAACTCAGATGAAGGCTGAATGATGACATTGGTCCATTTTAGAGTGTTTTACAAACTTCCCATGACCTTACAATCAAGTCAGTCCAGCTCATTATATACACCGTTATTTAATATGAATATTCACAATGTTGTAGTTTTACTATCTAACTAAAAGTACACAATATACACATTAATGCTCAACTTGTTCTACCATTATTATACATCATTTTTTGTAAAAAACTGAATATGTCTTGTCATACAGTACACATGGGCTGTTGAACTTCCTTATTTCACTCATATGGCTTTGCTAATTGAGCTACACTGTGTGAAACTGTGATCATTTAACGCTTGTCCTTCAGTCAGCTGGTGCTCAGTAACCTGTAAGACACATGAGATAAGAACTTAAAATAAAGACCTCCAGGCTTGACATTATTAAACATGTTTGTGTGTTAAAAAAATGTATCTGAAGTGGAAGTTTGGATTGGTTGACTAATTTATTGATTTAACAAATGTTACCACATAGCTTATTCCAAACTAAACATGGTACAGAAATGCCCAAATAGACATGGATGTCTACTGTATGTCAGTAAAGGTTAGTTTTTTTAATATATTAAACCCAAATTCATATCTTGTTTTATATAGTCAATTAACAGTATTGTGAAACCCTCATACACCAAATCATACATCCGTCTTGAGTGTTTCCAATCACTATGATCAATCCAATATGACATGTATGCTGCATGAAAGCCAGTTTTGACCTCAGTCTTACCTAAGGGACTGTAGAGTATAAGACATTCTCTATTGAAGATGAGGGCTCTGCTTTGAAAAAGAAGGAATTTAGTTAGTGTGTGCCAAAATATTGACTGAAGATAAGATAAGATAAGATAATCCTTTATTAGTCCCACAGCGGGGAAATTTGCAGGCTTACAGCAGCATAGGGTAAAGTGCACACAAGAGACATAGTAAAAGAAAGACAAGATAAAAATAAAAATGAAAAAAAATGAGCATTATAAATAAGCAATAAAAAACAGTAGAAAATCAACAATAACTGAAATATTATATTTACAGACAGAAAAAAGACTTAGAACACTAATTTCACTTACTTTATCACAAAACTGGTCTCTGATGTCAGTTATTACCCAAATCAGTTACTATTCAATTGGCTTTTTAATCACAACACTTACCCAGGTGTTGAGTGTCAACCGGACCCAACGTGTAGTAAAGAGGCCCAGACGGCAATTCATCCTTAACTGAAGGAGACACAGTGTTAGTCAGATGATAGGTAAATATATCAACATCAGTATCTGTTTGTTCACTTGAATGCTTTATCTTTAAACATTTGGGGTTATGCACCTATGAACTGTAAGAGTTAGATTTGAAGATCAATACCACTCTTACATCTTTAGTTAAGTAAGGAGCCGGAGACAGAAAAGGGCTTAGCGTAGCATGAAGTCTGTGAGCAGGGTGAAAAGCTGGCCTAACCTCCAAAGTTAAAAATATTCAATTCTGGTTATCATTTTCATTTTTTCACTCTCCTAGCATCCGTATTTTTTCTTATTAGTAATATTTTTGTATTCCTTACTATGCAGATGACATCATATTGTATATATCCTGAATGCAATAAGCTCACCAAATGTTTGAGCTTGTATAATTACTTGGTTAAAGGTTTGCATAAACCCAGTGGTTGAATAAGGACAATACTTACTACTACTACTCTCCTATTATCTGAGATGAAATATATAGGTCAATTCTCAGGCTTTTTCCCTCAAATCTGAATTCCTCCTTTTTCCCATTCAACAAGCTCCCACCATTCAGCGGCAACATGACAATGAAACCCACCTGACCTTAATAAACTCATGTTTGCACTATGTTTTATGTTTGTGTTATGGCTTTGATTCTTGGGATTATCAAGAATAATGTTAACTTTTCCAAACTTTACACATCCCAAAGTTTCAGCAAAAAAAGGTGTGTTGGATCAGCTCATCAGGAACAGTTACTCTACAACAGAAACAAACTTAAAATCAAATGCATGTCTCAAGTTATAGGCATGTAGGTAGGTAGGTTACCCCTTTGTTCTGTATAAAGTCAACTCTTAACCTCTACTCTACATACACTGGATAGCCCTTCAACCTTGTTTCCTCTGTGTTTCTTCGGTGGTTCGAGACCAGTAAGCGGTAAGGAAATTTTTTGAGAAAGTATAAAGTAGAAAAACTACGTAAAAGTAAAATAAAAGCAAAAGTAACAATGTCAATTGAAGTACCTTTCTTCTTCCTGTTTTTTGTTACGACATCATACGTCACTTTGTCTGCATCAGCCGCATCGGCCTCTACAGAGACTGAAAAAAACATTGTATCAATTAAAAATATATATTTGTGTTTCTTATTGTTTTCATAAGACAACTGGTTCAACAATTAGCAACAGTGATTACACAAGACAGGAAGATTTCAGGCTTTTCAAACTCACAATGTAGTTTGGCATGAGGATTTTATATCATTTTTTTAAGTGCTCTAAAGCTCCAAATAGATAAATATAATATCCAATGATTCACTGATGCATGGTTTGTGTACTCACCTGCTGGATCCTCAGCTGAGCCTGGTCCAAGTGTTAGTGTGGACAGGTAGAGCAATGCTGCAGTACAAAAAAGGTGTTTGCATTAGTTCTGTGCTTCATGTTGTAACAGTAAATATTACATGAATGGATTCATTTATAAAAGGGCTAGAAATAGACTATTGTTTACAAAATTAGAATATAAAAAGATTGTTATGTCCTTCAATGTGTTTGCATGTTGAAGTCCTTACCCACACTGTTATCAAAGTTGCAGTAAAACACTGCTTCAATAAAAATATTTTCTGGTTGAGATCTGTGTTGTATGCCTTATTCAATCGTATAAGGGATGCATTCATTAGCTTTGCTTTGTGACCACATTGTTGTTGACTATCTCATTCATTTCTTGACACATTTACATGTTTTTAGAGTCAAAGCACTTAACATGTGCACAGAATGTGAGCTTTTGTAAAAGCAGTTTGAAAGCAGAACTGAGTAATCCACGGTTTAACTGGCATACAAGAAAGCACTATCCACAGACGGTAAAACAGAACCAGCACAAAGTCAAACTCATCACTGTACCACCGACAGACTGGAGTTCAAGTCAGCAGGAGCTATTAGCAGCAATATTGTGAGTGAAAGGTATCTGTACCTCTGTGCCAATAACCTTTGCCAAAGTGAAACAGTCCAACAGCCAACAGCAGAACCATCAACAACACAGTGACAACGATCCATGAGGTAGAACTGGAGGAGGTAGAACTGGAGGATGTAGGACTGGAGGAGGTAGAACTGGAGGAGGTAGAACTAGCCTCTTCAGTGAAAATAGGAACAGAGTGATTAAACTTAATGAATCACATAAATGTTAAGATATTATTCCGAGTCATTGCTATGTTTTACCTCTGACAGTCAGCCAGCTCTCTGCTGACTCTCCTCCATCAGAGATTCTGCACTTGTAGAGTCCTTCATCATACTTAGAAACATTGGGGATGGTGATGTGTCCTGTAGAGCTGCTCCTGATGAGGAGGCCGTCTTTATAGAAATCAGCTGTGATGGTAGAGGAGGTCGTCTTGTTTCTGCATCGTAGAGTAACAGAGTCTCCCTCCTCTACAGGATGGACAGGACTCTCCAGGATCACTGAGCCAGCTGAAAAACATTTGATATGAATGTCAAGTTAAAGTGATGATGATTTTATGACAACATTGTATTCTATTAATGCAAACATACCAGTGACAGTGATGTTGATGGTGTTGCTGCTCTTCACCGCTCTAGTCTCACACCAGTATTGTCCACTGTCTTCTGGAAAAGCATGGTTAACGAAGCAAATGGAACCCGTTGATTCCAGTTTACTAGAAGTTCTACACAACAGTTCTTCCTCTTTGAGTCCTTCACAATGGAAAGTTACATTCTCATACTCAAAGAACTGAAGTCTGTTTGGGACGACGCGAATAAACACTGAACCTGAAACAAAGAAGGTGAAGGAGATTTGTGTTGTTTGTTGATTTGTAAACTGTTGGAATATAGATCTTAAATAATGGAACCAAAATAACCAATATCACATCAGAACATATCTCCCTCTTCCCGTCTTATAGATGAGCAACCAACCGGTACTTACCTACTTTCTGATCAAGTGCACACAGCAGGAACAACACATTCATTGCTGGAGAGACAAAGAAAAAGAGCTAAACATCACTGAGAGGTGTTTATAGCATCCACATGCTTTATGGATCCCTGCAGAGACTACAGCTGCTCTGGAAGTCTGTACAATATCATAACTGGTACGGACAAAAACACATTTTGCACCAAGAGATCAAATAATTTAACAGTTCAAACGTGCTCTTGATCATTCAGTTCTTATTAACTGGAGACAGAGTCAGTACTCACACAGTCGGATGCAGAGAGCTGTGACCTCCATGTTGTCTCGCTGCTGACTGTCTGAACATCAGACTGTGAAAGTCAGTTCAAAAGTGAGAAGTGGTCTCTTCCTGTGAGGCTTTTTTTCTGCTGTTGATGAAGCACTAACTTTGTGCTAAGTATAAAAAACCTTGTTTCAGACACAGAGCTGCTGTCGAGGTGGAAATAGCCTCAGGGGTTGAGTTCATGTCAGTGGGTGGAGCCAAAGAACAAAGACTCACATATGAGAAGGAAAGTTTCTTTTACAAACAGAAAAGTGAGTCCAAAATATGTATAGTATATAATTAAATTAAGGAGTGACATTCTGAATTAGTTTTTAAAGTACAGCATTTTGTCAGCAAGTGGTCATGTTGTAAGCCAGATAAAACTCTCTAACCTTGTACTTCAACCATACCAATCATAGAATGTGATACTTATCAGGTGTTTATAGATGTTTCACTGGTCTCCTGCATTGTCATGTGTATAAGAAAAACCTTTGGTTCTCTTAATACATGACCTCTTTTCACTCAGTATATTAATTTTTTAACTGTAATGGTGCAATTAGATGTAAATCTGTCCAGAACTGAAGTTGCATAACTGCACAACAACCACACACACACACACACACACACACACACACACACACACACACACACACACACACACACACACACACACACACACATTGGATGCAGAAGTCCTTGTCTGCCCCCTGCAGCTCATTATCAAAGTGCATCAAAAACATTTTGTCCCACAAACAAATTACTCATATAAAATTACATTTAAAAAGCATAGTTACAAACCTACTTATTGGCTTTTATCTGGTCCTGCAGTGTTTAATCATACAATGATCATGTTCTAATCAATCACAATATGGTCATGATAATTATATAAGTGTTTTTTTCTTAATACTATTTTAGAAATTAGAAAACCGAAGCAGAAAGTGAGGTGTGTTTGAATGTACATCATTTCATGGCACATTCACAATCCAAATGTGTTCATCGATGTTTAGAGATGCTGTGGTCACTCTGCAGAGGTTTTGTGACACTTATGGTCAAAGTGGATTACTAAATATTCCTAAATATAAAGCTGCACTTTACAGACTGTTTTCCTTTGACTTCTGAGAGTCTTTAGTCATGATAGAGTCACATGACACACCAGCTTCTAGACCAAGTGGTAAGAACACATACCATAAGGGCGTAAACACTCTGAGCAGCAGAGCACGGGTTTGATTCTCTTGGCCGGACATTTTGTTTCATGTCATTTCACTTCTGTCTTTCACATATTCCGTCTTTCTCCTCTCTTTCACATTCAGGCATGAAGTGCCCAAAAATGATCTTTAAAAAAGAAAGGAAAATGGTCTTTGTCTTAGTTAACTTGCTAGGTTGGATCAACCTCGACACACAATCGCTTACAGTGGTTGACTTAATCAGATTATACTTTGCGGTTGGATAAAGCATATGTGGTGTGATGAGGAGGATCAAATATTCCAAAGTGAAGACATGTGGTTCCTTACAGAAAAAAACTTGGAACCACATGAAACCACGTGATTTCAATACAGATATATTTTTTTGCTATTTTAATCTCAGTTTTTAAGTAAAGTACTAAGAAAATTCTCAAAATCGTATTAAATTTATGAGAAAAAAATGTAAATGTACGTTTTTTTATTCATGTATTTATTTTTATTTTTTACCTACAATGGCCCTAATATGACGTCTTGGATGTATCCTTGATACGTATTAAATAAATTTAAAAAATCTCAAATTGTATCGATTACATTACATATGTATTCAATAACACTTGGTTTGGATGTAAGCATGTCTCCTTCTACACAGCAGAAGTATTGGAGGTGCTTCCTCTGGCAAATACTGGAAAAATAACAGTGTGTGAATGTGTTCATCCAAGATGACACAATAGTGAATTTTTTTGTTTTTATTTCCTCCTTTCAGTTCATGTTATGGGCAGAGTTCCAATGAAATGAGATGACAAATATACACAATAATGATGATGTTGGGATAATGCCTTTCTGATCATGAGACCCACTGGCCTGCCCTCTACGGATCCGGTGTGTCAGCCCTGATGTCCAGGGTGTAACCTGCCCCCCCCATGTAAGTAGTTACAGATAATGAAGGACGGATGATTTTTCTAGATCACCTGATTCTGATGGGCTGGTGTATAATAAGTACAAGAACCAAACTCTTTCATGATTTCAGGTTACTCTCAAAGCAGATGGTGACATTTAAGCTCCTAAAAGGGTAAGAATCTGTTGTGTATATATTAATTCTTAATATATATTATTAACAGTGAACATTTTAAATAAAGTCTTTTATTAGGATTAGAATTTACAAAAATGCGTAAAATTGTATCAAAACTTGGTGACTTACTTACTTGAACCACATGATTTTATTTGTTTTAAGAATTCCTCATATCTGGTTTTCTGTTGAAGAATTTATCCTGTTTTTAATTGTTTTAATTCAATTTGATTGTAAATTTATACGTGAAAGTCATTGACCGACTGAGCCACAGTCAGACAGAGAAGTCAGGACTTTCTAGGATTCAAACAAGTTGTCTACATTTTATTTTCTCTTCCTCTTCATCCTCTTCATGTCTCCAAAAAGGAAAAGAAACACTTAATAACTGAGATGGATCTGCATGAGGCAAAATGGAAATCAGGCGAGTATTTTTAATTTTTTTTCAAGCAAAAGTAAAATCAAATACTTTTTTGGGGGGGGGTTTGGTGTCTGTATGAATGAAGCGGAGTATAACATGTGCTGGAATCTCACATTTTCTCTGCTTAGTTCCGTGATTAAATCCCAGTGATTCAGACCCATTGAAGATATCACTGCTGTACTTCTGCTCTTTCATAACGAGGTTGACACTGCTCACTGTATGATAAAAGAAGGAGAGGCACATTTTTGCTGGACTTGCATTTAACACAGTGTCAAAAGAAATTAGACTTAGGCAAAATAAACTCCTGCCTGAACAGAAACTTTATCGACTGTTGGACTCATTCTGAGTCTCTCTCACGACGGCCTCAGATGAGTGTTTGTTTATACAATGCAAACAGTAAAGTGTCTGACATCTAGTTGCTTTTGCCCTCTGAAACTCTTTCTCTTTTCTTTTTCTTTTTCTGATTAAATTTCCCTATTTGGATGTGCTTGTCACTGTCTCTCTCTCTGTGTTTCCAGCTGCTGTCAGTGTGCTGCTGCTGCTCACACTCTACCCCATCACCACTGCAGCTGCTGTCAGCCTGAAGGAACATCTGGCTGACTGTCTGGAGGACAAAGACTACGATGAGCTGCTGCACACCGTGAAGACAGGACTACCTCACATAAAAACATCTCATCATGTCGTGATCGTCGGAGCTGGCGTGGCTGGACTGACGGCTGCCAAACTCCTGCAGGACGCAGGACACCAGGTACATGCCACAGGATGACACTTTAAAGCTGCTTTGATTGTTTCGTCGGCAACCAGGGGTCAGAAAAACAACATTTCAACAAGCCGACAGATGTGACGCCACAAAACACAGGCTGACCAGCTCACGGGCAATGTTATGGAAATTTCAAGTCGGTCATCCAAATAAATTTTTGTTAAAAGTTACTGCAGCAATCTATACTTTATACAATACTTCATTGTTTTTGACAAGGTGACCATAATAGAGGCGAGTGGTCGTGTCGGAGGACGAGTGGAGACCTACAGGAATGAAGAAGAAGGCTGGTATGCTGAACTGGGAGCCATGAGGATCCCAAGTTCTCACCGGTGAGTGAAACTGAATTAAATGTGCAACACAACAGTGTTTGAACCTGAAGCCGGTTAAAAATGTTCTTTGTTGGGTACGTAGCATGGGCATCAAAACCCCACTAAGAGAAACTTGAGCAGTTAGTGCACAGTGCGAAAGTGCTACGGTCATTTTCCTAACTCAAATCTCTACAATTGGAATCGAAATGCTACATGCCAGCGTCAAGTGTCTCATCTCTTCACAGCATCGTCCGCTGGTTCGCTAAAAAACTGGAAGTCAAGCTGAATGAGTTCATCATTGAGGACATCAACACCTATTACCTGGTCCACGGGCGGCTGAAGAGGACGTACGCAGTGAAAGCCAATCCTGACATCCTGAAGTATAAACTTCCCAAAAGAGAGAGGGGGAAGTCAGCCGACCAACTGCTACAGCAGGCTCTGCAGAAGGTACTTAATGTTATACTTTATGCAAAAAGGAGTGATACAGTGCATGCTGTATTCTTTGGGAAACCTGATTCCAGTACGAGCTGAACAATATTGTTCTAAATAGATGTTTATTAACATGTTTGCACTTTTGACTCAAATGATATCCCCTTAAATGTCTGATTTCGTAGCCCCCCAACCTTCTGTTTCTCCTGGATTTTTAGGAACTGAATGCGATTTGTGTTGTTTTGCTTTTATAGATTATTAAAACAAAGCAGAAAGTCAAGTTCCCATTAAGCATTGATTTGATTTAATGGAGCTCAAAGTATGTTTATTGGATAAAACTGAAACATTTGGCTGAATATTGACAATTTGTAAGATGCCTAGGCTAAAGGACATACAGGGCGAACATTTAAAACATTTCCTCTAAATATATTGAAATGTTATCATTGGAATGCTCTAGAAACAGTAAAATGTAACGTAGTCGTGTGTGTTAACACAGAGATGCTTAAAGAGTTGTATCATTTCCTGCATTGCCCTGAAGCATCTGTGTGCTGAGGCAACACTGTAAACAACAGCTGGATCTTTTCTCCAGGTGAAAGATGAAGTGGAGGCTCATGGCTGCAGAGCTGCTCTGAGGAAGTACGACCACTATTCTGTAAAGGTAAAGCACAACTTGATATCATGAAATTCTACAAAATGAGCACCGAGTGTGACACACAAGACTGTGTGCTGCAGGAACGAATGATGTGGATGTTATGTTCCCCCAATGAAAATTAGAAAAGGGTATGGGTCAATATGATATTCTCAGCTGATCTGATTTTCAAAAGGTCACCTGAGAGACAGATGCTGAGTTAATAAGATCATTTAAGATTATGTTTCATGAAAGCTTGAACACGTAATGTAGAAAACATTTGGGTGTTGTTTCACAGGAGTATCTGAAAGAAGAAGGAGGTCTGAGTTCAGAAGCAGTGAGGATGATTGGCGACCTGCTTAATGAGCAGAGCCTCATGTACACGGCACTGACTGAGATGATCTATGACCAGGCTGACATCAATGATGACGTGAAGTGAGAACCGACATCCAACACTGTCAGCTATTCAAAATGTGAAAACCATGTTTGCACAGTAGAGCTCAATAATATTAAACCACTAGTCAGAAATAGTAACAAAAATCAAAGAGTTGTCATGAAAGGTGGTGGAATATGAAGTTATACACCTCTTTGCAGATGACACAGTTTCATACATTTTTGTATTCAAAGTTTTGTTTTCCACTTAATCCATTCATCCACACATTAGCATTCATTCGGTTGTTTATCTGGCCACGCAAAGAAAATACATCCAATGTTAGTTTCCTTAGCTATTTCACCAAATGATCCAGCTCTTTTGACACTACCGGCTCCAATGTGTTCACCAGCAAGTAGCTACTTTGTTGGAACTGGGCAGGATACCGAAGGTTTACCAAACCAGAAAATGTAAACAACACTGTGTCTGATGGAGATAACATTAGTTTGTTTTAGATTTTTGATGTAATAGTGGTTTGAAACCAACCTTGACTCTGATGTTGGCAGCCTGGACCCTAATGTCAAAAAGAAACGAATGACTGGGGATTGCTCTCCTAGTCTGCATCATAATCTATATATACTACTACTACTACTACTACTACTACCGGAAGGCATTCCTTAAAAGTATCTTTTTGTCTTCTGTTTTTAAGGTATGCAGAAGTGACTGGTGGGTCGGACCTTCTCCCCAAAGCTTTTCTTAATGTCCTCAATGTCACTATTCTCCTCAACTCCAAGGTCAAACGCATCAGACAGTCAGATAAAGGTGTAACTGTATCGTATCAGACGGGCCAACAGTCCTCTTTGATAGATCTTTCTGCCGACATCATTCTGGTCACAACCACAACCAAAGCAGCCCTTTTCATGGACTTTGATCCACCTCTCTCCATCAGAAAGATGGAGGCACTGAGGGCAGCCCACTACGACAGCTCCACTAAAATCCTCCTCACCTTTCGCAAGAAGTTCTGGGAGGAGGACGGCATCCGAGGAGGAAAGAGCATCACTGACGGGCCCTTGCGTTACATCTACTACCCCAGCCACAGTTTTCCGACAAATAAGACCATCGGCGTCCTCCTGGCTTCCTACACCTGGTCTGATGACTCCCTCCTCTTCTTAGGTGCGAGCGATGAAGACCTGAAAGAGCTGGCTCTGAGAGATTTGGCAAAGATCCATGGAGAGCAAGTCTGGTCTCTCTGCACAGGGGTGGTGGTGAAGAAGTGGAGCATGGATCCTCACAGCTTGGGTGCTTTCGCTCTCTTCACGCCCTATCAGCATTTAGAGTACTCAAAGGAGCTCTTCAGAAGTGAAGGCAGGGTGCACTTTGCTGGAGAACACACAGCCTTCCCTCACGCTTGGATCGAGACATCCATGAAATCTGCAATCAGGGCTGCTACCAACATTAACAAAGAATCAGCTAGAACTCAGCATGACGAGCTCTAGGGCTGCCACAAATATTAACAAAGTGGTGCTCTTGAATTCGAAAAACGCTAAATATTCAACACGAGATGATCTGCGGGTTCTGGACTATCGAGTCTAAGCAACTGTGTGTTATGGTTTAAATAAAAAGATTACAAAAAGATGCATCATATGTAGCTAATTCCACAGAAATGTACTACATGTTGAAATGTGTCTTTCATTTAGAGTCAGCAACTAGCTTGTGTGCCTTTAGACTCTGGGAACACACCCATTTTTTTTCCTACCCAAACACTTCTGTTTTATACATAATGGATCAGGGACACATGTATGTTTGTGAAATTCTGCATATGTTTGTTGTGGCTATAATTCACAGAAATAAAACTACAACTTAAACAAATGGCTGCCATTGTCAAATGGTTCTTTATTTTTATTTTCTAATTATGAATGCACCCGTCACATTCCAGATGTGATCATTTCAACTGATTTCCACTGACAAAGTGGCTATTATTGCAGTAATATTTTCATATAATTGAACAATTTAAGGTTCCTTTGATCAAGTCTGTGTCACTACCTCAGTTGTTTCTACTTGGCTGATCCCTGTCTTCGCCCAGGAACCATTCATTTCTTGGACTTTCCAGAGCTGCCATTCCCCATCCATCCACCAGATGCCCCTCAGACTTCCCCACCTGGTCACTGTCATGTGACACTTAGAGCCAACTGCTCACCTGATCCTTGTTCCCTAATTACCCCCCACATCATTTATACCAGCCAATCTCCACCTGTGCTTGGCCACATTCCCAACATTCCCCTTTGCTTCCAGTCCCTTTCCTGTTACCCTGTGGAATCTCCCCTCACCTGTAAGCTTATGTATCATGATTTTACCAATAAATCACTTAACTGCTGCTGCATTTGAGTCCTTTTCCTTGATGCCTACCTGACCGTTAGCATTCCTAGTACTACCACCTTTAGTGGCAGAAGCTGGAGCTTCCAACCATTACTTTTAGCGGACATTTTACCTGTTTATAACTTGTGATGGTTTATTTCAAAAGTTTTCTTTTCCTAGGTTAGGGTAACTGCTAATACTACTTATACATGTATACAATTATTTTAGATTATTGTGATGTAATACCTTGATTTGGATCAGATATATAAAGTACTCTATACTTCCTTAAAGAGTAGACCTGTTTAAAATGCCATGTTGCTGTGAGAATCACAAATGTGGTTAGCAAATAAAATGTAAGATGAATGGCTCTCAGATTTTCTTTGTTGCACTTCCTCATGCTGTTGCTTCTCTGGCAAAGTTCCCATAAGATAACACACGGCCTCCTTGATGATGATGTTGAGTAATGATTGCAAGAGTTGATTAAACATGAAACTGAATAAAAAAAACCCTGACAATAAAAACCAAGACAGACAGACCCATGACCTTTGTGGTCAGCCTGGTCAGATGACAGGAAAATTCCAGCCTTGAGTCAAATTACGGTTTATAAGAGATTCTATCTTCACATCAGGTCACTGGAACATCAGCTTTTGTTGTTTAAGCGCCATCAAAGGTAGGAACCCTTTCATCTTAACAAAACCTTTATTTAAATCTCACCATGAATATATCAGCATAAGAAATGATCAGGGTTTTTATTTTCTTCTTAAAAAAAGTTTATTTCAGTCTAATTTACAAAACATTGCACTGACCCTGAATACAAATTTACATCACAGCAACAGCTACTTCTAATACAATGGAAATAAAAGATTAAAAGAAATATCAAAACATAAAACAGTGCAAATTAAAATAAATGTGAGTACAAATATGTTAAAGAAAACATAATACAGCAACAGCACAAAGGAATAATTCATGTAAAACAGAAATATACATAAACATTTTGTAT
Source organism: Anoplopoma fimbria (assembly GCF_027596085.1). Taxonomy (NCBI): domain Eukaryota; kingdom Metazoa; phylum Chordata; class Actinopteri; order Perciformes; family Anoplopomatidae; genus Anoplopoma; species Anoplopoma fimbria. The sequence continues at coordinate 1,321,104 of NC_072455.1, read as the reverse complement.
TACCCTAAGGTAGGGATGGCTACCAGACCTAAACATCAGAGTATTAATAAGTTCTGACATTACTGGTGTTTTTTTATTAGTGCTTTTGAATGTTTTAGTGTAATTTAATATCACGCTGCAGCACTGAGCTCCTTCAACGACACACACATAGGCTGAAGCACAAGCACAGACACGTGAAACAGGTTTCTACTGTTTAATTTAGCAATACATCTGATCAAAAGATGCATGAACCATTACCGTGGAAACGAAAGTGAAACCTAATTCAGTGGTCTTTGTCTGTCCCTTCTCAATCGGCTAAAAGCGTTTTTTCCTAGTCTCTCTGTAGTGTCACTGTTTAGCGTAGTTTGTCCCTATAAACTTCTCTGCACCCCCTACCAAACTCCTCCACAGTTTGGAAAGGGAGGGGTGAGCAGATATTGTTTGCTTGAGATCTGCAACCTCACCACTAGAGGCCACTAAATCTCACTGTTTCTTTAAACATTTGGTCTCCTTTATGTTTCTGTTTCTGTTTCTTTGTCATCAAGACAGAAAGGAGACAGGCTTCCAAACTGAGATGGATCCACATGTGATGAAATGGAGATCATGTGAGTGTTTTTAAAGCAATATTGTGTTTTCTTTCATTCAGACAAAGTATTGTCTCAATAAATGGTAAATAGTATTATATTTTACAGACTGGTGAATTCTGTTTGAATGTTATAGCCATTAGTCCCACTTTCAAATATGTGACCTATGTGACATCAGTTCCTTGATCTGTTACCTCTTCCTTAGTTTTTGTCTGAGTAGATCTTCTTAAGAACTGTTAGGTTTCATTTTTGCTGAATGAGGAATGAGGAGATTCTTCACTGGACTTTACAGGAATATTCTATGAGTCACAGGCTGAGTAGATCAGCTGACATGAAACCCACTGGATTTTGACTGCGTTTACTTTTGAGAACTGAAAATAGTTATTCCATATTTCATCATATCATAGAGGTTTCCAGACAGAGTAGTATATGCCTGATCATAATAAGTTAGCCCATGAAACTAAATAAAACCATGTGATGGCCATAAACAAAAGAATATACTGAAATGTAGGGAAAGAGGTTTATTTTCAGTTGCACTAGCAGTACTGGTCAAGAAATATATATTTATTTTTTTTAAGTGTAAGATCCGTTTATTTGAATGTGAAGTATTCAGTTCAGTGATATAAAAGATTCTTTGTAGGAAACTATATTTCCTCTATTCTAAAAGAAAATGTATTTTTTTCTTTCCAATAAAATTTAAAAACTTACACAGAACTTAATTAGAATTAAGAACTGTCATTTGTCTACACAGAATCACACAGTTTAAGACATATGGAGAATGAATAAGGAATAAATCTTCTTGGGTTTAAATGGAGCTTTTCTTTCCAAAAACTTCCTATATTCCATACAAATAATAACTAATTCAAAGTTAAACTATACCAAATAAATCTCCATTGTTCCCATTGAATATTATAGGCAATACTTTCATCACAGCACTAAAATACAAGTTAGAGTTTCAAATAGAGAGAGGGAGACCAGAACTTTGGGTTTCTTTTCAAGAAGTAGAAAAATGTCATTCAAAATCCCATTGACATTTGTAATAACTGAAATTCTGCCTTTGAACAGAACTATACTCAACAATAAACATGTGTAGATGGGTGTGATCTTTTATTGTTGTTCATTCAGTATTTCTTTCCATGTAGATTTAACTTGAGCCACAAGTTTAACTTCAAAGCTTCACAAAAGAGCGAGGACTGCTTCACAAGCAGCAGGACGGAGAGAACTGAACCATGTAGAAGAGATAACAGCTAAAGAGTCGAACATATGCAGGACACACAGCTACGATGATGGCACATCAGATACATTTTCATGGGAGCTGGAGTTCAAAGTACAATTACAGAGTTCAACAACGATGAAGTGGCGAGTCTTTAGTTACTGTTAGCAGGTGATTAAATGGAGCCAGTTGATCTTGGAATATGGAAATTAAAACCTATATTTATAACTGATTTTTTTAATCCTGAATTAAAAATCCCAGGATCAGGCATGGTTAATACTATTTTGATTTATTCTCTATTGGAGTTAAGTGGTGGCTTTTCTCTGTGTTTCCAGCTGCTGTCAGTGTGCTGCTGCTGCTCACACTCTACCCCATCACCACTGCAGCTGCTGTCAGCCTGAAGGAACATCTGGCTGACTGTCTGGAGGACAAAGACTACGATGAGCTGCTGCACACCGTGAAGACAGGACTACCTCACATAAAAACATCTCATCATGTCGTGATCGTCGGAGCTGGCGTGGCTGGACTGACGGCTGCCAAACTCCTGCAGGACGCAGGACACCAGGTACATGCCACAGGATGACACTTTAAAGCTGCTTTGATTGTTTCGTCGGCAACCAGGGGTCAGAAAAACAACATTTCAACAAGCCGACAGATGTGACGCCACAAAACACAGGCTGACCAGCTCACGGGCAATGTTATGGAAATTTCAAGTCGGTCATCCAAATAACTTTTTGTTAAAAGTTACTGCATTATCTTAAGATTCACTTAATACATTTCTTAATTAGATGGTGTAGTGATTATTAATAACTACCTTAAAATGTAAATATTGCTTACGTTAAAACTTGCGGGGCACCACCTCTGAATAGAGGAAAATAATACAAATACAATCAATAATTTGGCAACAAATGATCCAGTCTCAATATCTCAGGCGTAAGTCCTGATTTCAGTGACTTCATAGTTCCCACTTTGAATTAATATGACAGACAACGACTTGTTGATACATGGGTAATTTATGTCTAAAGGGATTAAATGAATGGATGACAAGATTAATAATTAAACATGAATACAAATCATGAATTTATTGATTTCAAATAAAACAGGCAATATCATATCTGATAGTGAAGAAAAGTTGTAAGCTCCTCACACTCCTATCACTACTCTACCCGGTCAATCTAAATTATCATTACTCAGAGCTGTTATATATCTGACACCGACTCTGGATCATCTTCAGGTTGATACTTTCCTACTGTGAGCCGAGGGGTCCAGAGGCCTTTTGCGGGTCTCTGCAGTTGCTTCAGAGGTCCTAGTAGTCTCAGCTCTGCCAGCGGACTTTTGGTTCCGTCGGAAGCAAAGAATGCAGGGTAATGGGTCGAGGACCGGTGGCTCTCCGCTGTCTTCGGAATTCTTTGTGTCTTGCTTCAAGGCGGGTGTTGGATCCAGTTGGGTGTTTGGAGAGGAGATATTGCTCTGGATAGTTTGATAACTCAGGCTACTCGTTGATATACTCGAACTAATCTCGTTTGGCCTAAACGATAATAATTAAAGTTGATATCTCATGAGGTCAACAGACGTACACTAAAACAAAAATAAGGCTTGCTTAAAAGAATAATTATAAGATGCTCAAAGGAGTTTTGAGGAGAAAAATTGACAAAATAAAATTCGAAAATAAAAATAACGGGAGCGTGTATAAGCTCCTTAACACTTCACAAGACAGACAACCAACACGGATGAAAAGGAAAAGGATAAGAGAGCGAGACAAAGGAAAGTTCCCCAGTTTTGTCCAAACAAGATAGGTGTCACATCGCAAGGAGGGGCCTGTTTATGGCTTTGTTTGGCAAATATTTCGGATTCCTTTGTCTCCTAGTGTTGGAGTGTCCTTGTTTAGTAAATTACCTAATATAACATTTTAAACAAATAAACCACATACTTTTCTTCATTATGATATTAATAAACCTTCCACACTTGTATGGATACAGAAATGGAATTCAGTTACATACACTTAATACACAGGATTTAACACAGATAATGCAGATCAGAAATGTGCGTCGGTCACGTGACTTAATCGCACCACAACATCTCGTCACTTTGACACGTATCTGTGTTATCACCACTTGACCACTAGATGGCAGAATGGTCACATGTCTCTGCGAAAGTGTATTGAAACCTCCTCTGTAGAGATGAAATACCAGAGAGGGTGGGAATGTTTCGGGGAAAGAACAAAGGTCTCCAGCTGTTAGTCACATCAGGCCTCTCCAACCTCGCTATAATGGTAAAACATACACAGAGTTGAAATAAATGCACATTTTGTTCCAGCTTCTTGATTATCCTTTCTTCTACAAAAAGGAAACAGGAATTGTTTAATAAACTATAAAACAGTGTAAATGAGCCATTTTTAACCAGTTTTTTTTAAGTTGGGTTATATAAGGTGCTTCTCCATGGTGTTTGGAGAAACAGACAGGAGAACCAGCACAGGAGCATAGCTTGTTCCGCCGTGGATGTATTTTAAAAAACCTAAAATAATCAATATATATATTTAGAATGTTTTCACCTCTTTACCTTGCTGTCAGACAGCCCTTTATGACGGGTAACTGAGATTACATGTATGCTCTCTTCAAAGACACAAGACTACATTGCCAAAAACAATCTTTTGACCTCTGTGAAGTTACTGGTCTACTGCTGCGTCTTTTGTTAAGTTTGTGGTATTATGTGACTTTTTTGAATCATAACTAACCCTGAAAACACCAAATTAACACAATAACACAAACTTAATGAAGGATGCAGCGCTGGCTTCTTGATTTCAAATCAGGAATCAGACACCTATGGTTAAGCACTGAATTGTTTTTGACAAGGTGACCATAATAGAGGCGAGTGGTCGTGTCGGAGGACGAGTGGAGACCTACAGGAATGAAAAAGAAGGCTGGTATGCTGAACTGGGAGCCATGAGGATCCCACGTTCTCACCGGTGAGTGAAACTGAATTAAATGTGCAACACAACAGTGTTTGAACCTGAAGCCAGTTAAAAATGTTCTTTGTTGGGTACGTAGCTACCCAACAATGGTACATGTTGCTACATGCCAGCGTCAAGTGTCTCATCTCTTCACAGCATCGTCGGCTGGTTCGCTAAAAAACTGGAAGTCAAGCTGAATGAGTTCATCATGGAGGACATCAACACCTATTACCTGGTCCACGGGCGGCTGAAGAGGACGTACGCAGTGAAAGCCAATCCTGACATCCTGAAGTATAAACTTCCCAAAAGAGAGAGGAGGAAGTCAGCCGACCAACTGCTACAGCAGGCTCTGCAGAAGGTACTTAATGTTATACTTTATGCAAAAAGGAGTGATACAGTGCATGCTGTATTCTATGGGAAACCTGATTCCAGTACGAGCTGAACAATATTGTTCTAAATAGATGTTTATTAACATGTTTGCACTTTTGACTCAAATGATATCCCCTTAAATGTCTGATTTCGTAGCCCCCAACCTTCTGTTTCTCCTGGATTTTTAGGAACTGAATGCGATTTGTGTTGTTTTGCTTTTATAGATTATTAAAACAAAGCATAAAGTCAAGTTCCCATTAAGCATTGATTTGATTTAATGGAGCTCAAAGTATGTTTATTGGATAAAACTGAAACATTTGGCTGAATATTGACAATTTTTAAGATGCCTAGGCTAAAGGACATACAGGGCGAACATTTAAAACATTTCCTCTAAATATATTGAAATGTTATCATTGGAATGCTCTAGAAACAGTAAAATGTAACGTAGTCGTGTGTGTTAACACAGAGATGCTTAAAGAGTTGTATTATTTCCTGCATTGCCCTGAAGCATCTGTGTGCTGAGGCAACACTGTAAACAACAGCTGGATCTTTTCTCCAGGTGAAAGATGAAGTGGAGGCTCATGGCTGCAGAGCTGCTCTGAGGAAGTACGACCACTATTCTGTAAAGGTAAAGCACAACTTGATATCATGAAATTCTACAAAATGAGCACCGAGTGTGACACACAAGTGTGTCACAGATGATGTGGATGTTATGTTCCACCAATGAAAATTAGAAAAGGGTATGGGTCAATATTGTCACGGGTGTGGTGTGGACCCAGAAGCAGTGCGGCAGGACACGGAGTAGAATGCTGCAGCTTTATTGAAAGCGGGACATACAGCAGACAAACAGGCAGGGTCAGACAAAGAGGCAGGGTCAGACAAACAGGCAGGGTCAGACAAACAGGCAGGGTCAGACAAACAGGCAGGGTCAGACTCACGTTGTGAATTCCTATAAGGAAACGCCAAGCCGTCAGGGAAACAGGCAGGGGATCAGGCAAACGGAAACCAGAGGAAGCGGAGGCTATACTCGTCGTCGGGGACAGAAGGCTGAGTCGTTGACCGGGGCAGAGGCAAGGCAGGGAAGTCCAGACAGGCAGAGTCGGCAACGGGAAGTCAGTTCAAGGGAAATTGCTGGAAGGTCTGGCATGAATGCGGCGAACCATCTGGCAGTGAGTGTGTGTGAGACTGGGGTATTCATACTGAGGTGAGTAGTGCAGCAGAGTGAGCAGGTGCACTGAGTAATACTGATTAGGTGAGGGATGGTGTGGTGAGAGAGAAGGGGCTGGGCTGTGAGCTGGAAGTGGAACTGGGAGTGGCCGGAGTGAACTGAGAGACAGAGTGACAGGCAGGTGAACAGCTAATGACAGGAGTGTATGGAAGTAAAACTGTGACTAATATGATATATTCTCAGCTGATCTGATTTTCAAAAGGTCACCTGAGAGACAGATGCTGAGTTAATAAGATAATTTAAGATTGTCTTTCATGAAAGCTTGAACACGTAATGTAGAATACATGTGGGTGTTGTTTCACAGGAGTATCTGAAAGAAGAAGGTGGTCTGAGTCCAGAAGCAGTGAGGATGATCGGAGACTTACTCAATGAACAGAGCCTCATGCACCTGGCTCTGACTGAGATGATCTACATCGAGAGCGACGTCAGCGACAGCACCAAGTACGATTGGTTCATTTAACACATTTGTGCATTTACATTCGTCCCGAAAGATGTTATGTTTTAGCTATAGCCCGGGTATAGTGTTTATAAAAGAGGAATAATGCAATGATTCGCTCAAGTGGGAAGACGAGAGCTACATTTCGGACAGTTTTTCCTTGAAGGTATTCAGTATACTGGAGTCTTAAAACCAAAAGGATCTCACTCGCATTTTGGTTGGTGGGATACGGACGCAACACGCTTTCAACTCCAATGTTAACCCACCAGCATCATTATAAGACGGTCTGAGCAAAATGAAGGTTGAATATCCTGTTAACAATTGATTTGGCTGCAAAATATTTACTCAAATTTAAACTTTTTGAACACCTCTTGCTTCTAAAGCATCTAAAAATGAATTATCCTTCTTTCTATAACTGCGGCAAGTTTCAAACCTTCAGATGTGCACAACCGAGAATCGCTACCACTTGCAGGTTACGTCATTTTTGGCGCGCACCTACTTCACTAAGGGCAGTATAAACTACGCTTAAATGCTGACATTTTATCACGCCAGTTTTTTAGTAATGTGAGTCTTTAGTCATCTGACTCATGTGAGGCGCTTGTCATGCGACTCGTTGGTTACCCAAGAGTTACTGGAATCATTGGTCACTGGTTTTGTTGCATAAACCTATCTTACAGAGCCAAGACACTGTGCATTTGGAAACTGAAGTTAGAAGCTTAGGGCTTAGTGTCGGTATTTGAAGTTTGGAGAGAGAATGTTGTTGTTGTTGTGAGAGCAGTTAAAATCTTGCCTACTTTACATACTTAAGGTTTTGACCAATACAAAGGAACTAAAATCTTTCCTTTTGTTTTGAAGGTACGACGAAGTGACTGGTGGGTCAGATCTCCTAACCAAAGCTTTTCTTCCTGTCCTTGATGTCCCCATCCTCCTCAACTCCAAGGTCAAACGTATCAGCCAATCAGATGAGGGTGTAATTGTATCCTATCAGACGGGCCACCAGACCTCTTTGACAGACCTTTCTGCTGACACTGTTTTGGTAACAACCACAGCCAAAGCAGCCCTCTTCATGGACTTTGACCCACCTCTCTCCATCAGAAAGATGGAAGTCCTGAGAGGGGTCCATTATGAAAGCTCCACTAAAATCCTCCTCACCTTTCGCGAGAAGTTCTGGGAGGAGGACGGCATCCGAGGAGGAAAGAGCATCACTGACGGGCCCTTGCGTTACATCTACTACCCCAGCCACAGTTTTCCGACAAATAAGACCATCGGCGTCCTCCTGGCTTCCTACACCTGGTCTGATGACTCCCTCCTCTTCTTAGGTGCGAGCGATGAAGACCTGAAAGAGCTGGCTCTGAGAGATTTGGCAAAGATCCATGGAGAGCAAGTCTGGTCTCTCTGCACAGGGGTGGTGGTGAAGAAGTGGAGCATGGATCCTCACAGCTTGGGTGCTTTCGCTCTCTTCACGCCCTATCAGCATTTAGAGTACTCAAAGGAGCTCTTCAGAAGTGAAGGCAGGGTGCACTTTGCTGGAGAACACACAGCCTTCCCTCACGCTTGGATCGAGACATCCATGAAATCTGCAATCAGGGCTGCTACCAACATTAACAAAGAATCAGCTAGAACTCAGCATGACGAGCTCTAGGGTTTTAAATCTAACACTTTTACTTGGTTGCTTTAGCAGTCAGGCCCATCGGGTTTGTCCTCACACCATGCAGCTCCAAATTAAACTGCTGGATTTTCTGTACTGAAAATGGTTTGATGTTACCAGGTGAAGGTATAATCAGATGTAACTCACTTGCAATCAATAGTATGCACACCACTAATGTCACTCCAGGCTTGATGTTTCTGTCGTCGTCATTTATGTCTGTGTAATCAAATAGGTGCTAAATAAGAAGAACCACAACTATCTTTCTCTTCTACTTTACACATTGTTCAAGACATGGTGCTCAGAATTCTCCATGATATTTATCGACCTCAACTGATGACTTGTGGGCATTACAGTAACATTAAATACAACTGTATCATTTTCAAACCTGATCTTCATAACTTATTACACTTAATTGTCAGGAACTGTTGTCAGTTTAGTCAGGACTAAATACTGACAAAACTAATATTTAAAAACCAAACCAAAGCAAATGGCTCCCATTAGGATACTATTTATTTTGTTAATTGCAGATAATAATAGGCACTCCATCAGAATATGGCAACAGCATTGACAAATGGTCATACAGAGAAAGATACAGCAAGCAAGTGACACTGTAATACACTGAAGAGTTGCATTCCAGGACACAACTAAAAGGCTTAGCACATGTTACGAGTATCAGTCAAATTCGTTCATACATATTTGTAATTTGTAACCTGGGATAGGGTATTTTGTGCTCTCATATTAGTTACTTTGTACACTCTAAATTTTTCTTTTGTGCTCTTAAATGTAATAGTTTGTTGGAGCGTCTGAGGGAGTATGTGCATAGCATTATGTTAGCTAGCTAGCTATGGTAGTCTCCTCAGCAAAATCGTATTCAATCACAATGCTAGCAACAGAGCTTAAGTGGATAAACAGGTAACTGTATAAATAAAAGAAAACATAAGAAATATGTAATTACAAGGTTTCCACCGCACAGTGACAATACGGTTTTGTTATATGAGCGAAATGTGTGGATATACTCAAAACATGACATTTTAAAGAATGTTGTTTTAAAAACCATTGTGGGAAGTGTAAGTCATTACATTGATGGCTGAATTATAACGTTTATAATTTGTGTGCACAAATTAATGAACCAAGAAAAATAAATTGTCTGCATCGATGAAAATCAAATGTAACCTCTTAATTCACATTACAGATTGAATTATTGCAAATCCAGGAATCCTGGGCCACTATAATCACAATTAAAACCTGGAGGGACTACTGTATGTGCAGAAAATATAATAGTATGCAGATGATATAACTTTATATGTAGATGATATTACCAGCTCTATTTCCTTTGCTTTATCGAATAATATAAAATCTAAACCTCTATGGTACAATTTATTGTCTGAAATGATGTTACTAATTTATTATCAAATCCCCTCTGATCGTCTCCAGTTGTTGTCTTTTCTCTTTGCATTGACAGCAACAGATCAGTTTTCCTGCTCTATGTAGAAACAGCATAGGTAAAACCAAACTGCTGGGCAAGCACCCATCCCTGTAGCCAAGCAGCTGTGATTTGTTGACATTGAGGCAAATATCACCTTCATTGCAAAGATGATTAAAGTGATTTAAAACTACAACACATTGTGAGCTATCTTGTTTACCATCTTATAACTGTGACACATTTGGGGTTAATTTTATGTGATTCATCAAGTGTATTTTTACTTTCATGGAAGTAACTTTCCAAATTCTATCCAATGTGTAATGAAAGAGCAATTGCAAAACTTATTTCGAACTAAGTCACTTCTGCAGGTTAATGTTCATAACAAGCACATCAAATATGTATTTTTTGCAATAGAAATGATTTTATTTTAATATTGTTTTCTGAACCAGCATATTAAAAAAAGCTTTTACAGAATTGATTTCAATGTCTTTGACTATTTGACAGACATTATTTTTTATATTTTGTCTGGTGAACTTCAAAAGACTCCACCATGAATACAGTTAATAGGAAAAAAATTGAACACAAAGCAGGTATTTGATACCATTAACTGAAAATCATTGTGTAATAAAGACACCCACCTTGTTAGCAGTGTTTTGTTTCCAAACTCACTGACTGCTGTTCTCTAGTACCGGATCCTTACATGTGTTAATGCTTCTGGGTGTGATTGTATTCTCAGCCCCCATTTGTTGAAGGCAGACAGACAGACGGACTGTGTTTTTTTTTTTTTTTTTTTTTGCATGTTGTCAAACAAATGATCACATTGGTTGGTGTCACCGAACACGAGAAAGTACGGCAAGCAAATTTTGTTTTCACATTATTCCTGCAGTGAAGTCCGAGCGTAGGGTCAGCTGCTGATGAGCATCGTTGGTAGTGACCTCGTGTCTTGAGGGTCTTTTTAGTAACTTGAAATTAAATAAATGGTTAGATTTCTGGGTTTTTGAGTTAAATTAGACTCAATACAATTCAATACATTTTTTATAGCCCAAAATTACAAATCTGTCTTAATGCAGGAGATGGAAGTTAACATTTGTCTTTTTATGTAATATGAAACTCCAAACATAAAAACATAAAGCATTTAAATCTAGGTATTTCCTATCATTTATTTGATCTGTTATTCAAGTGTGACAGGATTCAAGTGACTTGCAAACAAAGACAGGTGTTCATTCGAATTAAATGTTGTTGTGCAGAAAAGAAGCCTTTTTGTTTAGACAGCTGTTTGGTTCCCATTACACACATGGGATGTTTTCATCTACCACTATTTTTCCTCTTTTCAGTGACATTAACGTCATATGTTTGTCATAATTTAGTAGTTTTGTCCATTTTAATGCATGTGGTGACTGTTTTTTTATCTGTACACCAACCATGTGTTGGTGGTGGGTTGAGAGGAAACCAGAGCACCCTTCCCAAAGTCTCAGTTGTTGCCTTTCTTTACTTTCAACGTTTGCAGCTGCATTTGTCTAGATGATCGTTTTGCTGTCATTCAGTGTTTCTTAAGAATTAAGATCTAAGATATTGCTCAACGCCTAGTGAAACTTCTACTAACAACTAAAGAAGTTAGTGCAAGCCAGAATTTCCCTTTGCCCCCGACTGAAAATCATTGTTGTAAACATCGCAAGTGTGTTTAGGTGCTATCCATAAAATTCTAACTGCCTTAAATATACTTATTGTGACGTAAAAGGTTGCCTATCAATCATCCACCGTTTCTTAAGAAATACTTTAAACTGATGCTCCAAGTTGTGTTCTGTCAATCATTTTTGCACCCACAGTATGCCCTTTTTGTTTGCACTGATAATTTATGTGGTCACCAGCCTAGACGTGTAAAACTCTACTTACTTGGATAAAAGAATCCTTATCTTGACTTTGAACTTGATTAAACAAAACCAGTAAACTAGTTTCACTAGTTTGTGCAAGAACAAAAACACATTTATTTGAATATAGAACGTTTTCCCACCACCATAGATCCTCTACAATTGGGTAAGGATATGTTGAGAAACAATTGCCTAATTGCACATCCAGCTGTCACAGATCCACATTAGCATTCATTTGTTCTTGTGTTTCTGGCCACCCAACAAATATACATCCAATAGTAATCACCTTTGCTCTACTTTGATTTTCACCAAAATATCCAGCGCTTTTGAAGGCTGGACATGAATGCTCGATAGTGTTCATTAAGTCATTATCTTCGTTGGAGCTGGGTAAGGAAGTGTAAAAAAGTTAAACCATCCATGAAATCTGCAATCAGGGCTGCTACCAACATCAACAAAGAATCAGCTAGAACTCAGCATGACAATCTCTAAGGTTTTATATATACTTTCTAGGGTAAATCAGTTAAATAGCAGTAATGAAATGTTCGGGTCAAATCTTAGTGTAGTACAGAATGTAAAGATGAACTTTGCCAGAAAATATTGCACATCTGCTTGGTTTTTGTATCCTTAGGAGTGAGTCTCATCACAAGTATCTTTAAAATAAAATAACGCATTTCACAGCTGACCTTCATAAGTTATTCTACAATTAACATAACTTTATGTGCTGCATATGAAAGGATTTTTAACATTTTCAGAAGTAATTCAAGTCAGGATACAAAAACTGGCAAAACACATTCAAATAATTCAAATAAACATAATCTTCAAAACACAAAACACAACAATCTTTCATTTTGGTGATTGAATATGCAATGGTGACAATAAACAGCATTGTTAAATAGTAAATAAAGAGAGAAAAAGAGCAGAGTCTAAGAAACTGGTCAGTAATACAATATAACTAAAAAGCTCAGCTCATGTAACAACAAACAGTCACATTTGTAATTGTGAACAGGTTAATTTGTGCTCTCATATAAGTTAAACTTCGTGCATTCAAAATTTGTAATTTGTGCTTGCGTATATGATATTTGGTAGGCCCAAATCTGTTGTTGATGCTCTAAATGACTTATTTCACATTCTTAAATTAGACAATTCAGATTAACAAACTAGTAGGTTCAGCTCTCGTATGAGTTTATTCTAAAATGTCCTCTCAAGTTACTGATTTGTAAACTGACATTAGTAGTCTTTGCTCATCAGTCACTTCATTCATGCACAGAAATGAGTTACTGTTATCCTTGTCTTCTTAATACGCTTTTCTGCACGTTCACCAATTTTGTCCAGCTTTGGTTGCTATCAGTTGGATGCAAATATAAATGTTAAGTCGTCAGGCAATTGATTTAATTCAGCTAAATCTGTTTAAGATAATAAATGTGTTAAGAGCAATTATTTGGGAGCATGAGTCATTAAACTAAACGGTTGAATTGATTTTGCACACTAGTTCAATAGTGTACACCACTCAATATTACTAATTTGTGTGCATGAGTGAAAATCAAATGTAGCTCCTTTGTTTGAGTTACATACATTTTTTGAGGGACACTGCTTTAAACTCAGTAATTCTGGGCCACAATGATCACAATAAAACTGCTTTATATGCAGATGATATAACTGTTTATACAGGCAATATATCTGTATAAGCATATGGTATACCTGTATATGCAGACAATATAACTTGCTCTATTATCTTTGTTTTATCCAATGATATCAAATCTAAACTTCTATGCTCCACTTCATTGCCTGATGATTCGTTTCAATTAAACTTAATCTTAATAATTTAAAGCAAGTCCCCTCTGATCCTGACCAGTTAGTGTCTTTACACATTGCTTTAACAGCAACAGATCAGTTTTCGTGTTCTGTGTAGGAACAGCATAGGTAAAACCAAACTGCTGGGCAGACTAAACGCGAAGCCAGAATTCAGCACCAAGCACCCGACACTGTAGCTAAGCAGCTGTGAATTCTCTAAAGCAAGACAGACAAGGTACCCTGCAAACCACAACCACAGAACTGCCAGTATGGCATTGATTGTAAGGAAAGCTCTCTGCTTTGGTTGATCAACTCGCTCTCTTTCCCCGCCCTCTTTCCCTGGCCCTGGACGAATCAGAACACAGAGAACACGAAGGCTGCAGTACGTTATGACAATTAAAGAGAAGACCAATAGGCAGAAAAATGGGATGACGGGAAGATCAGGGAAGAACAGAATCGTTAAACCGCCCCATCCAAAGCACAGCAGCCAAACACATACAATGCTGATATTTCGTATCCGGACCCCACCGGACTGTCTCAGCCCCAGATAGGTGACGGGATGAGCAACAGCCAGGTATCGTTCCACACAGGTCAGGATGTGAAAGCCCATCTGTCCTGGGAAAACCATAGAAGCCACAAAGCTCCCCACTGAAGTCACCTCTGAGAGATCAGTAAAAATGCCAGAAAAGGTGACTGCAGCCCCAAACACGTAGATCAGCTCCAAAGCAGCCATGTGGAAGGTGAAGGCGTCAGCGTGCCTCATTGTTGCAGCGGAGCGCTGCCGTCGCCATTGTTGGTAGCCCAGGTAGAGGATGAGGATGGAGGGGGGGACGATGAACAATAACTTAGTGATGTTGAAGGCAATGGCAAGGAATAATCCAGTTCTTATGTCTGAGCAGTGGTAAAGGGTGGAGGAAGAAGAGTTGACTGACATATCGGTTCGAATGGTTTTGCTTTTATGGAGAAAAGTCAGAAAGAAGGAACAGAAATGAATTAACTGACACAATGAGACAACACCTTTGTTTCAAAGGTGATTAAAGCAATTAAAAACATTCACTGTACAGTTATTTTGTATATGAAGCGGCATATGTATTTTCTATAATATTTCAGATTTCATAACGACTATGGAAGTCTGCTAAGGATAACCTTCACTAGCATTCCAACAACCAATCATATTTTAGGATTTTTTGAGTAAAAGTATGACAGCATTGCTAAGTGTGTCTTTAAAATGAGAAAAATAAAAAAAGTTATTTGAAAAAGGGTTAGTTGATATAGAAGTGTCTTTTTATTAAAACATATTGACATACATAATAGCAAGAAAAGTATTATTGTTTTCAATTAGAGTTGTTAAAGTTTGTGCACAAACTATTTGCTGTTATAACATGAAGGATTTTTGTTAAAAACTAATAATTTGGTCATGAAGGTTTAACGAAAAATATGTTACAATAACATAAAAAATAACTTACTCAGTTTCATAAGAAAGATGACAAAATAATTGCTATAGTAATTGCTATTGAAAATGTTCCTCTTTTGGGACAGATTTTGTCTTACTATCTCATAATTTTGACTTAAAAGTCAAGTCTTAGACTTTGACAAATATCTTCATTATTTCATCGGTGGTAACTTTTCATTACTTTTGGTGCCAGACATGGGCTTCCGGAACATTTTGCTACATTTTTACAAAACTTTTTTTAAAGAAAATATCTTATTAACTTCTGTCCCTTCTTCATATTAATGATTCAAAACATTCTAATTTAATATTCGTATCAGATATTATATATAAATAGTTGTGTATTAAAGGGCACCCACCTCGTCAGCTGGGCTTGTTTCTGATCAGCACGTCCAAACTCTGTGACTGCTTTTCTCCAGTAGCTTGCATATATCAATGCTTTTGAGTGTGAGTGTAGTAATGGCACCAATTTGTCAAAATGACAGACACCATTATTTCTGTGTTGTTTTTTTTTGCATGTTTTCAAACTAATGATTGATTTGATGTCACTCTAAGGTAAATTGTGGGAGGCAAATTTCTCTTCGCAATCTTCTACAGTGAGGTCAGGGCAAAGGGTCAGCTGCTGATGACCATCGATGGTAGGGATCTAGTGTCTAAGTATATTTCATTCATTTCAAATGGAATAACTGGTTAGATTTGTAGGTTTGTAAGGTTTTGTTTTAAGATCTATCTTAATGCCGGAGATGTACATTTACAATTAATATCTTTTTGTTTTAGATAAATCTTTAAACATAAAGCATTTGAATCACTTGTGGTGTTAATATTTCCTATTATTCATTTTGTTTGTCCATCAAGTTTGACAGCATTCAAATAACCTGCAACCAAAGACTGGCATTAATTCAATTTACATAGCATCATGCAGACTGGAAGCCACTGTGTATACAGACAGCAGGTGATTTATAATGACCATTAAAACAAACAATTATTATAATTTCAGTCAGTGTGGCCGTGGCCAGGTCTGACATAACCATCATCAATATCCGCTCTATTAGTTAAATGAGTCACCACTGGCACACCTGAAAACAGTGGTTAAAATGCACTGAGACCTGAGTCATGGGTTTCAGGCTAGATCATTTTTTTTTATCTATTATGTTTTGTAAGCTAGCTGTAGGCTATTTAAGCTATTTGCACTGTTTCAACAGATGTCTGACAATACGTTTATTTGCACTTTGCGATACATTTTATTCTGAAGAAATCATAAGGGACAAGCCACATCATCCATGTAAGAAGCAAGTCAGTGTAAAGGACGTCAAATCCTGCCAGTCACACATTAAGGGTACCTTTTGGCCTCTTTCTTCAAAAGTTATGTTTATATTCAGGGTGTCCAACCAAAATCCATGTTGTGTTTCATTTAGGCATTATAAACTTATCAAATTAATTTCCTTCCTCATAAAACATTTACATAGTCAATTTTCTAAGTATTTGAGTTTGAATTGTCAACATGTTCTCACTACAAACACGTCAAATTCTTATGTTTGTTAGCTAGTCTTCTTGTTCAAAGCTTTGCTGTTGCATTCTTTATGCATTACTAGCCATTCAGCAGAATAAAAAGTAGGGTAAAGGATGTGTAGTACATCGCCTGCATGCATGTGCATCCTCAGAAGAACATTGACAATCTCATGAAATCATTGCACTATAGTGCTACTAGCATGGATGTATAAACAGAACTGGATACAGTGTTGGAGGCGGGATCCCGTTCATTCCTAAGAAAGTTGCTCAGCTGTGCATGAATTCAATATCGCTCGGCAATCGAACATTTAAAATAATTCCTTTGATCGAATGTTTGGTAAGTTTGTGTCCATTTATCTATTGCAAACCTTATGTCCTTTTAGAAACATAATTTGATCCAGGAGAAAAGCTTCATCAGTAGGATGCAGGCCTGGTTTTATTGAAGGAGACTTAATCAAATCAATAAGACTAAGTCAATCTACATTTATTGTATATTTATAGTACTTACAGCATATATCTGCTTTTATATTGGAAGCAGAATGCACAAACCATTTATACACAACCTCATTTATATAACACACTGAGGTAATACAAATTGAGCATCATTATGTATGCATCCATTCTGGTTTTGGACAACAGTTTAATGTGGAAGACACAATTTTGTAGATTACAATATTTAAAAATGATCACAATTTAATGCAGAACATGATGTCACATACATAGTGTGATGTCCATTGATGACGTCTGCAAGTGTTCGTCAGCATTATCTCATAAAAAATAACTGGGCCTTGATACATATTTTATTATTGGTTATATGAGGAAACATGACCAAAATGGCTAGGAAGCTGGAAGGACGCAGGAGCAATACACTTTTTATTAAATTCCAAAAAGTGTTCTATTTATAAAAGTGGCACCATGCTACATGTATAACCAAAAACATATATATATAAACAAAAATAAGTCAAACAAAGTTAAATGGTTCTAACTGAATAAATCTCAACTTTTGATAATGTAACTTAAAATAGCGCAAACAAAACCATCTTCTTAAATATACCCGTTCATCAGAAAGTGACATCCCATAACCGAAGTTACCCAATACTTCAACAGATAGAAGGAAGAGATTAAGTTTTTCATTACTACAAACTTTCTAGTGGAAAACACATTCACACAGCTTAACAAAAAAAGACATTTGCAACCCCCCATTCAAATCAACATAGCAGGAAGGTCAGACTGTGTACTGTATAACTGTAATAACCTAATGCTTCATCCACACACACGGAAATTGCTATTGCCAGATGAGTGAAACCTTGTTCAGCATATTTACTGTGACCATTGTAGCATTAAACCATGGTGGAATTAACAAGCTAGCTAGCTAACTAGCCAGCCATCTTTCTCCGGAACTGCATCCGCTGTCTTCCTGGCAAGGTGCAACAACACTCTACCGCCCCACTGATGTGTAGTAACTAACAATAACACCTATTTTCTTTTGTAGAAGCAAATAACCACGGAAAACATTTCAATGTTCATTCTACTCCTATTATATTTCTGTGGTTGTTCCCTTTTAATAGTAACTACCATATATTAGTTAGTTTTGTATCATATTTTCTGATTCCACACAGTCTAATTTGGTCCAGTCCTCATCCTGATTTAATGTTGTGTTTACAGCCTGGAAGCGTTCCTGCTCTGTGTAGAAAGAGCAGAGGTAACATCAGACTGCTGGGCAGGTTGCACCACCCTGTAGATGCTGTCGCCACACACTTAGCATTGTCGCTCACTGTTGATGACAGGCCCAACAAATTGCAAACCAGATTCCCTGCGAACCTTATGTGCAGCACTCCCATTATAATGATGATGGTGTGGAAAGCCCTCTTCTTTGATGGGTCAACCCTGTCCCCGCTCGCCTTTCCTGGTGGGGGGCGAATCAGAACGCGGAGGACAGAAAGGCTGCAGAAAGTCACGGCAGTTAAAAAAAATACCATTTGACAGAGGCTTGCTATAAAGCTGAATTTAGGATTTTCCATCAAAAATAACATAATACCCAACCCTGCAAAGCACTGAAGCCAAACGTACACGGTGCTGATATTTCTGAAGCGGGCTCCGTTCGTCTGTTTCAGTCTCAAATAGGTGATGGGGTGAACAACAGCCAGGTAGCGCTCCAAACTAGTCAGGATGGGGAAGAGCATCTGCCCATTCCAGGGGAAAACCCTAACATACACCCCCAACCAATTCATCACAGGGAGTTGGATGAAGGCACCGACAAAAGAGAAAGTGTTCCCTAATACTCCAATCAGCTCCATGGCAGACATGTTGTAGGTGACAAAGTCAGAGAGACTCATGACTGCTGCTGAGGAAACAGAACGCTGTTGTTTCCACCGCTGGAATCCCAGATAGAGGACGGAGACGGAGAGAGGGACAAGGAGGATGATGCTGGTCAAGTCTAAGGCAACCTGCATGTACCGAATAACGACGGAGGTAAAGCAAAGACCGGGGTAGAAGGAGGAGAACGGAGAGGGAGTGGAGTCATTAGTGGATGATGAGTTAATGACTGACATTTTCAAATTGTAGACGCCTGAGGAGGAGAAAACAGAGATGGAGGGAGGATTAGATTTACAGAAATTGAAAGAAACGCATGCTCACATGCCCACAGTATAGCTGAGGCTGAGGAGAATGGCGAAAGTTCTGCAGGTATTTAGTCATGAAAAGAATAAGACAAATCAAAATGTTGACCTGATTAGGTTGCTATGGAAATTCAGTGGATCACCAAAGTTATAGAAAATCATCCGGAGGGGGGTATAAATGTGAGGACAAAATAGTTTGGTAATCTTTAAAACAGTCGGAGTGGTTATGGACCAACCGACGGGCGTTTCTGTCTTTAAGGACCTGGTCTGTCTTTAAGGACCTGGTCTGTCTTTAAGGACCTGGTCTGTCTTTAAGGACCTGGTCTGTCTTTAAGGACCTGGTCTGTCTTTAAGGCTGCCTCAAATCCAGTAACTATGGTCCAATCATGCATAACAGGCTAAAAGAAATATCACAATAAGTGCTACAAACGGCATTAAAATTACAAATGTTAAATGTTATCACACTGCTTCCAGTGGGCGTGGCTTATGACATTTTAGTTTTTAACTCTGTTTGTGAGTTGACTTTTGCTATGAAACCTTTGCTTATGTCTGACATTTTATTCAAATTCCCATTAAATTACCTATGAATCCATCAGCGTAAGCCTAAACAGCATTTACATTTAATAAATGTAGTTCCTGTGGGCAACACTATTTTAGTTATTCACTTGCCTTGTCATTGGACTATCTATGCTACATAGTAAAGTCCAACTGAAATCACAGTCATCCCTTTTTGTTATGAAAAATAATGTGAACTTGTTTTTTTGCACTTCCCACAAGATTTGCTACTCTCGAATAATAAAACATTGATAACTAAACCCACAATATGACAATAACAAAACTCCCATCTCACCAAAAGTGTTGGTTCCTAAACTTCCTTCTTTTGTGTCTCCAAAGTCATTGACTGCTGTGTGGAGGTTTGTAGTCCATACATACATATATATGTAATCTTCAATAAATAGACACCTCCGTCGTCACTTAGTCGTCTATTTTTTTTTCATATAAAGCCAGCAATGTCATTATTTTGCATCTTCTTTAGGGCACAAACATGCTAATTATTCTCTGCCAGTGTTCACTACGCTGTTTGGATTTTATGCAAAGGTTAGGTAGACCTTCACACGCTGCACACCTGTTTGCATTTAATCTCATTGGGAAGCAAATAAAGGAGATATTCCAACAAACTGCTCTATGAACACGCAGCCTGCCTGACAGTTCATTTGAATGAACTCCTGTCTTTTCTCGCAGGTCATTTGAATCCTGTCAAACGTGATGGACTGAAGCATAGCCACTGATATGTAAATGTAAAAATCAAACTATGTCTAAAAGAATGCTTAATTGACTTAAAACTGACTGAATTATTCATTTATTTATTTTTTACTGTACTAGACGGCAGCAAGTCAACGAGTTAGGACTATCAGAAAAACTATCGACAAGCTGAGAGTTCTTTAATCTTTAATCTTTAAAAACACCAGCTGTCATGTTGCAGACATCGCTTAGTGTGTTAGTTAAATGGTTCCTACTTACTCAAACTTTGATTCAATGACACCTCTCCACGTGTGCTAGAAGATTGACACAGAATCAATACCTTGAAAATCTGATGCATAAACCTGCATCCTATCGTTTCAAAATATGGTCCAGAAAGTGTAATTTGGGTGTTTAGTTTTGTTTTTTTGTTACCTTCAGTACCTTGGATATGTCTTTGAAAGGTATTCTTGTTATGAGAAGTTGCAGGTTGACGTGTTTCGAGAGAAAACAAGCCAGTAATGGATTAGACACTTTGATAATCAATTACATTGCACTGTGATTTGTTCCCAAATACAACAAAATTGAAATAATATAAATGTGTGTCCATGAGTAACCTAGCTAGTAATCCATTGCTTAATTATCTTGTCAACTCCTATGTTTTTGATCTATCAATCAATAAAAGAAAACTTTCAAATGGGAAAATACTTCCACTTTGTACCTCTATGGTAACTTTACAGCAACTTATTTTTCTCGTTATTCTTTTCCTCATTAGGCCAACAGCTATATACAGCAAAAAACACAATCCAGGATCAGAAAGATCAGCTTTAGGTGTGTTTTGCTCCTGAGCTTTAGTTTGATTATATGGTATATTATATAATATTTAATGTGGTTTGAGTGGGTGTGAGGGGGTAAATAGGTGTCACCTGGTTTGAGTGATGTCACGTTTGTTTTTAGGTGGTTGCCTGAGGCTTTCTGTGTGGTTTCTGTAGAACTTCTAGAAATTTTCCGAGGTATTTTGCTGGGGTCTATTTGCTAGATCGTAGATGCCACCGATCACTCAATGGCTGAATATTCAGTAGATATTATATGGCTGCAGCAGTTCAGCACTAATAGTGGACTGTGAAGGGACCCTTGTGTAGACACTAACTCCTTTTAAAGTTATATTTCAAATATTTCTTTTAAAATCATAGACTACAACTGTCAGTCATTTGAATCTCTGAGCAACAAAAGCTAACCAAAAACCCTGAATTCTCAAATCAAAGTTTGTATAAGTAGTAGTCATCACTCAATCTTTATTTCTCACACGCATGTATGTCTTACTGCACTTGTGAGGACCTTCACTGAAACAATGCATTCCCTAGTCCTTAACAATAACCATCACATCTAAATGCCTAACCCCAAAATTAAACCTAACCTGAACCTGAATAAAAGGTTAACCTTAAACCAAAGTATTAACCTTCAAACAAACCCATTCAGTGGTGGAGAAATGCCAAAATGTCCTCGCAATGCAGGTGTCCTTACTACAAAGTGATTTTAACTGGTCCTCACAAAGATAGCAATACAAGCATCACACACACATAGCAAACAGGTGCTGTCATGGCTAAATGACGCCATTAGATTTAAAGACACACCTCTTTGTCTATGGGTCATCTGAATTCTGTTAAATATCAATCTTGATGATTGATTGATGTCTTGTTAATGTTTAAATTGTATATATTACTGTTTATGTCTTTCTACAAAAGCAACTGTAGACGAGCTAACACAGTGAGGCAACTGATACGATTATGGACATAAGCACACCTCACAATTGTTTAAAGAAAAAAATGAAAGAGACAACACATTGAGTTCGGAATTTGCACAAAACCATACCACAACAAATGGCTGCCATTAAGGAATCGATGCTTTATTTTATTGTTGAGTGTGTGTGAATATTTAAGAGACGGTCCATAACAGTGAACAGACATGACAGATAGTAAATACAGAAAGAGAGAAGTAGCAGGCAAGTGGCACTGCAAGAAATCGGTACTTTAAGAGCTGTGTTCCAAAACACTGCATATCTATTGAGGAAAAAAAACTAAATTGATGAACAATGTTGTTGATTTCACACCCAAGCCACATGTGCGAATATTTATAATGAGAAATGTAGTATTTTTCTATTGTGTTGATTAATTGTTGAAATTTCAGAAGTCCCTTCAAATGGATGTGTAGCCTACAAATGACCTATTTGTTTGACATGGTTATTAACTATCTCTTACTTATGCTCGCAATAAATTACAAATCAAGATTACTGAGAAGGCAATTCCATCAAACCACATTCATATTACTGACATTAAGGCTGAATCTCCAGCAAACAAGGCCCAAATCACTTTAAGAAACAGCCTGATTTTGTTGAAACAATCAATAGAGCCAACAAATCCAGAAATCTGAGCAAAATTGAAGATTTAATAGCACTATTTGATGCTTTAATAAAGTCAGAGAATGTATTCTTAACAAACTGACAATCGGCACAATAAGGGAAACAACTTGAACTCCTTTTTGGGACTCTGACAGCTTTCATTTTAATGTATTATTTTTAATTGAACATGCACTTATACTGTTTTTGTCTTGGCTATCTGTAAAAGAGAGCACTGTCAGCATACAGCATTGAAACCAACGGCTAAAAACAGCCAAGAGTTAGCTATTAACTGCAGTAGTTGCACCGTGTTACAAAATAGACAGTATTAGCATTTCAAAATGAACCACCTTACTTTGATAGCTCAATGTTTGTAGGCTCGGTCATTGTCCATTGGTTTTGGTCAGAAATGCAATGCTAACAATCTGTTTTTGCTAACTGGCTAGCTTGATTATTTTCCCTCCACAGCATGACGACTTTCATTTATCAAAAAAAAAATGTAAAACAAAACTTGAAATGTAGATTCTTCCACTCACAACAGTCAGTATAAAATGTATCAAATACCAACAATCATATTTTGATTCAACATAACAGACAAAATGTACAAAAAGAAGAAATATAATGGGCACTTAAGAACTTCAATGCACACGGTGGAACACAATCAAATGGCAAGTTACAAAGATTAAAACATGACAAAATAGATAAATAAATAAATAAATAAATAGAAGAATAACTTACATGAAGTTTACTATTTGATCAAGTGTGACCTTGATAGGACACCAAAAGCCTCTGTTAGCCAAAGATGTTTTCTAACAAGGACGTTTAATCGCTGAATGTGAGTAACTTAAATGCTTTTCTTGCCTATTAAAATGCGTTGTATTACTTTTATTACTATCAGGAAGCACTTTTCCAAAAGTGCTTTTTAAATGCTTTGCAATGTAACATTTGTCTCGAGTCCTTCACTGTACTTCACATTACCGTAAATCTTCTTAGGTGTCTGTGAACTGTTTTGTGAAACGGGAGCTTACAGTTGAGAACCTGTAGTGGTGAGTTTGATGTCAACAATCACATAACACAGAGGCATGCTTGATTTTATGAGTGATGGCAGAACATGTGGAATCGTACAAGCACTTCTCGGAATTCTCAAAACATTCTAGAACCCTTGGCAATGTTGAAAAATGAATGGAAACATTCTAGAATGTCGTCGTCCCCCGACCTCATGTTTTTACTGAGACGAGTTTGTAAAATTGTTACTGATTCCAACATTTTACATGATATTATTAAAGGTATTCTCACAAATATATAGGATAGATTTATAGACCTTTTTTTTCCTCCTTGCAACAGATTTCTCAGGAAAAATATATGACACACTCAAACCGAGCATAGATAAGATGATGCTGCTTGTCAATGTCAATCAACCAATTAAATCATCCATCCAGACAATCAGAGTCAAGCAATCATTTCTAATGTTTAATCTATTGCCTAAGACCTAAATATCACTAGCATATGGCAAGAAACTAAATAAACATTCCTTAATCAGACAAGGGACAAACAATGGACACCAGGCTAAAAGTGGCCTATGTCTTAGTCTAATAATATTTTAATACCTCTACTGCAAGAACAGTTTAAAGTTAAGTGCATTGCTCAAGGGCGACCTGACAACCTCTAAAACGTGTTAGCTAATGTTAGCTTCCACGCTTCAGAGTTGGTGCACAAATTTGATCTATGGTTAAAAAGACATATTGGAAAATGTGTGGTAATGACCTGGAGTAAGAGATTATTTCAAACTAAGACGTAGACCTCTTTTAGCTCAGTGGCCATTATGACATACAACATGAGAAGGCAAAACATTACAAAAATGTTATCTCCCATTCCATTCTCTCCAAAACATCAGCCTTTATTCATACACTCATGTCTTTGATCCTTCTTTAATGCCTTTATCCATCATTCACTCCATTGTGGGTTTAGGAAGCAGTGGTTTCCAAAGACGTTTTCGTCATCTTCTTTTGCAAACTTTATTTGCTCTTCCTTTCTTTTTTAAAGCCTTTTTTTTTCATCCACTCCTCCGATTTAAGATAATGCCAAGCTGGGAGGAAGAGGAACGTCCAGAGTTTGACATCAAGAATTAGTCTTTGCATAATTGTTTTTACTCCAGCCTTGCGTCACTCCTGGGTCCCATTCTGCGATATTTCTCTAATTTGCGTGAAGTCCAGCGAACTCTTGAAGCGACCATCGTTCTATCATCCCTTATCTGCTAATATTCTCGTCCCTCTTTAGACTTTAAGGGAATGTAGTTCAAAGGCCAATCTTTGTCCAACCATTGTCTTTTTTTTTACGTTTACTATGACGTTTACTATGACGTTTGCTATGACGATTACTATGATGATACTTTGTCCAAAAGATGTCGTTTCATTATGGTCTAATGATGTAATGATGGCTAATCCTTCTTCTTTGCTTCCACCTCTTTCCTCTCCATCCCTCCTTCCATGGTTGCAGGTAGAGGTTCATGCAATAATTCCTAGAATTTGACATCGTGCACCATATCTCTCTGCTCCAACAACTGCTCATTCCATCTTTCTTCCCTTCCTCCACTTCGCTTCTCCGTCCAAGCCTCCATCATTGCAGGTAGCGGTAGACTTTGAAGCAGTGGTTGCCAGAGTCGGCCACTACCACATGTCCGTCTGAGGTCAGAGCCAGACCTTGGGGTCCGTACAGAGGGTCCGCTGACGTGTTGATGTATGAGAGGAAGGAGCCACTGCCGTCAAACACCTGGAAGTGTTTCAACAAAGAGAGAACATGTGTTTTTAACACTGCAAACACTCCCAACACTCCCTTGAAGGGCTTCTTGTCATTACAAGCTGGATGTACCTGTATTCTACTGTTGCCCCAGTCAGCTACGATGATGTTCCCATTAACGTCCACAGCTACACCAGTGGGAGCGTTGAACTGGCCGTTTCCCTCACCGTTGGAGCCAAATTTCAACACCAGCTCTCCCTCAGGGGTGAAAACCTGTCAGGGACAAAGTAAGTGTAGTATATCATGGTTCCATGGTGACAAGTCCTGTTGAAGTGTCCTTGAGCCACAAATTAGATATCTACCTGTTTGCCGTGATGACACAAGCATAAAGGTATCATCTCAATACAAACAGGTCAAGGGAGAATGTAATAAGGTCATATTCAGTCAGCAAGGCCTTACCTTGACAGAGTGGTTGTGGAAGTCAGTCACGATGATCTCATTGTTATTGTTCACTGCTGCAAAGTGTGGACCTTCAGGACAGCAGCAGAGAAACGACAAAAACAGGTAGTTATAAATACACTGGTCTTAGTAAAGTTATAATGTAACCTCATGTGACTGTAGTCTTGGTAGTATGTGTGATTTAAGCATGGTTGTCAGCCTTTTGTCTTGAATCTTTCTGATTCATTTCCAGAGAGTCTGTCTCATTGAACAAGCACTACCTGCAAATTGCTTGTCCCCGTTGCCTCGACTACCAAACTTGGCGATGAGCTTGCCGGTCAGCTGGAAGATGAAGACAGTGCACGCCTTGTTGTCCACCACGATCACATGACCGTTCTGGTCCACAGATACGCCCTTTGGCCCCATGAGTCTGCCAGAGCCAAGCTTCGCCTGATGGATGCCACATATGACCAACGAGAAGGAAGAACCATTCAACAAAACACAATACATGTGAGTTTGAACAATTTGTTTTTCATGTATCAGGAAAGCATTAAAATGTCCTTGAACAATAAAATATGATTTGTATTTCTGTACTGAAGCTCAATTAAATGCCACATCTGTGTACCTACCTTGTACTTGCCCTCGCTGGTGAAGATGCTGACCCACTTGTTGTCATAGTCGGCGATGATGATGTCACCAGTGGGGTGCACAGCCACGCCGGTGGGACGCTGCAGTTGCCCTGGTGACCGCCCCCGCAACCCAAAACGACTCTTGAATTCCCCTTCGTTGGAGAATATCTGCAGTGGGAAGACACGTGTGAGGACATTATGGATTCCCTTGACTTATAAACGGACAGCCATTTGGAAAGTGATGACCATAGGAAAAGTACTTTACCTGGACGCACTGATTGTTGCTGTCAGCAATTATTATCCTGCCACTGGATGAGGCTGCGACTCCCTGAAGGTTGGTGAACTCTCCTTTGTTCCTCCCCTTCGTTCCTGAAGAGAGCAGGGTCAAACACAAAATTGATCATATGGCAGCCAGCAGTTAACCCAAATTCATGAATGTTATAGCTTTAATAATAGCTTAAGCCTCCAAAGCTATGATGTCGCACCAATCCGGAAGATGAGGTCGTCCTCAATGGGGTTCTGGGTCTTGCGTCGTGGGGTTCCCAGGGCGCTGCTGGCCCTCTTGGAGCCCTTTTTCTTCTGGCCGGGGGACTTCCCTCGTCTCTTTGCCCCCTCAGAGGAGCCCGTGGACGGGGTGGCGTAGGCTGCTGAGTTGGTTGCTGTGGTGGTGGAGGGGGACACCTGGAGATGGTGGTATGAATTGTAGGTGTTTAGTTCATGTTAACCAGAAAACCTACAAACTTTGCAAAAAAAAAATCGTTTTTGGTTCAAGTTCTCTAGTTTGCATTAAATCAAAGTATTTTAAACAGCTGGTTCAACAAACTACTGCACCACCATGAATGCCTTCGAGGAAAGATTGTGCAAACGTGTGCACTGTTATCACTGCAATAACTGCATCTTGCCTTTCTTTACAGTTCAGTCTTTTCAGCCTTCCTTCCAGTGTGGCAGCTATGAACACCTTTTCCTTCGGACGAAGTTGGATGTCACTTCGTACGAACTAGTTTGCTTCAAGCAAACCTTGGCCTTAACTGGACATTTCAGAGTATGACAGAAGATGGGTCAGTGGTTCTCCAGCTGTAGTTGGATAATGAAGACAAAGCTACCCTCCACCCACCTCTACTTCTGCTTCTAAGACCCTGTTGATGGTCAGTTTGAAGGGGCTTCCTTTGATGTGTTGGTCGTACAGACGGAGAGCCAGCGAGAAGTCGCCCTCCTTCGGCACCGTGTACACAAACTCATAAGTCCCATTCTTGTGGTCCACTATTTCCCCGTCCACTATGCTTCCATCGGGGGTGAAGACCTGGTTCAACACATGAGGAACATTCTGTTATTTCCTGTTGAAGTGTCCAAAGTTTTGGGCTACATTTTGTTTGAGTGTGGACGTAAAAACCAACCTCAGCTGACAGGATTGCGTTGCCACTCTTGCAGGCTCCTCCTGACTTGTCTCTTGTCACTATGGTAACCGAGGCAGGATGTCCCACAACGCACTGCTCCAGGCCAGCACCCATGGCTTCGCTCTGGCTCGCCACCGCACTGAGGTAGAAGAGGAAGACAAGGACGGTCAAACGGTGTCAAATGTAAAAAGAAAAATGCTTTTATAGCTCCGGCCTGGATATTAGTTGTCTCGCCTGGTTGTGACGATGGTCCCCAGGTTGTGTATGGACTTCCTCAGCCCGTCTGTCTCCAGCAGCAGATCCAGCTGGTCGTTCTCCTCCGGCTGGCACGGCAGCCCGAGTCCGGCCAGCTCCCCCAGCCTCTCCCGCAGCTCCTGCTCCGCCTGCAGGCTCGCCACACACGCCTCCCCAGCCAGAGCCTCCTCCGTCTGGGTGCAGGAAGCCTCGATGTCCCCCTCTCCCCGGACGAGGCTGTCCACTTGAGCCTGGAGGACCTGGAAACAGATATATATTTTTTTATTTTGTGAAGTAGCCTCGTGGAAGGAGAGGCAGTGCTTTCACAAACATTAATCACCAGAATCACCTTCTGTTTGAGTCCATACGTGACCTCCAGCTCCATCAGCAGAACACTCTTCCGGACATCCAGCTGCTTGTGCAGATCCTCAAAGCTCGACTGGATGTCCTCCTCGATGGAAGCTCTCTGATTGGTCAGCTGTTGGAGGATCTCCTTAACGAAGGACAGGGCGTCTGAAATCTGAGGGAGTCTGCCGGGATAAATATAGAAAGAAGAGGGGGATTGTCACTTCTGCCGTCGTTGTGTCCTTGTTGCTCCATTGTCCTGCATTTACCTGCGTGTCCACCAGATGTCAGATATGTCAGCTTCTCCATTTCACCACATCAAATGCCTCATTAGTTATTTATGTCTTTATAGTCCCTGTGTGTATTAAAAGGGGTTGGATATGCAATTACAAGGACACTTTGAGGTATTTGTACTTTTTTTAGTACTCTACAACATCTCAGAGGGGAATACTGCACTTTGTACTTTTGAAATTTATTGCACAGCTTTTGCTGATTTGCAAATTGAGATTTTTGATCTTTAAAATGTAATGCATCGAAACTAACCAACAACATACAATGGCTGGCCCTTCAACAGCTAAAAAGAAATGCTGCTCAGACATTAATGCAACCGTAAACATAATCATATCATCAAATATATAATAATATGACACTTACACGGGCCATTTTCTCTGCATAATGTGTATTTTTACTTGAGGGACTTTAAGTTCTGAATAAGTTTGATCCTCACATTGACACTTTATCATGTATCACAAACATGTATATTGGATTTTTAAATTGGAATTCTGTGTCCTAATGAATGTTAATAGAAGTTTTTTGGGATCAGAAGCCCCTATATGTACCAATTAAACACAAATTGAATTATTCAACCGAGAATAGTGACATTACAGTTATTATAAATTAAGTTCAATTATAAAACAGCGAAATTTTAACCACATCCACTGAGTCTTCCACCTGTTCTGGACGCCCCCCAGCCTCTCCTGCAGGCTGCTGCGGTGCTGCTCCAGGGCCTGGCTGAGGGCCACCTGCGGGTGCTCCTCATGGTCCGGCACACAGTCCTCACACAGCGCACACTCGCAGGCCGAACAGAACAGCTCTGCCACCTGCAGGGGAAACGGTGAGCGATGGTGGAAGAGACAAAGAGATGGAGGTACAGTTAGAGGGAGATTTGGATAAAATGTAGTACAAGTACAGTTAAGTTCACCACACTGAGTGCTCCGGTTACACTAATGAATATTGGTCTACCTGTGCTTTTTTAACAGTAAGATTTTCTCTTACTTTGTCTAACTTCTGCAACCTTACATGTCATGTTTGTTACAGTAAACCCTAGTAAAATATAACTAGGGTTTTGTATCAAAGATTTTGCAGCACCAGTCATGTACTGGTAGGTGGATTTTGTAAACTTTCGACAGAGCCAAGCAAGATGTTCCCTCCTGATTTCAGTCTTTATGCTAAGCTAAGCTAACCCTCTTTTGGCTGTAGCTTCCTATTTAGTGTACAAACGTGAGAGTGGTATCAAATTTCTCTTCTATTGCTTGGAAAGAAAGCAAATAACTCACATTCATAAAAAAAAGAGATGCAAGGTTGTCGTAGAGTTCTGCTTCGCCAGATCGCGTTGAGTTTTGGATTTGTTTTGGTTGTGTAAAGTTTCGACCTTTAGCAAGGTTCGAATTTGGTTATTTTCATATGAAATTTCAAATGTCTCTCTCCCTCTGACTGACTCTACATCCACGCTTGTCAAGTGTTGCAAGAGGATATTGTATCCCCAGTGGGAAGAGTGTAGTCAGTATGTGTAGCTTAAAGTCAGTAATGGACGAAATAACGCATAAATATAAATATATGTCTCGAATAGGTCGGGTTCAGGTTCAGTCGTGGGTTTTGTTCTCAGTTTCAGTCTTGTGCAGAAAGCAAAGTTTTGGGCAAACTTCAGGTAGCAAACAATCAAATGTTTGTGCTTTCTCAAATGTCAGAAGTTTTTTTGCATGTGACACAAAATAAGATCAATCTGGTGGTAGAAACAGCAGTACTTGAGTCGTTTACAGCCGATATAAAGTTGCCAGATTATACACACGTTATGCACATGCCGAGCCCATATGAGCCCATAATGTGTTGCATCCCTACCTTCCCTGCATGCTGCAGGCAGGCGTTTTTTCCGGGCGGAGCCTCCAGGACGGTGCACTCCTCACTGCTGCTATCTGGGGAGTGTTGGTGCGCCTCCATCTGCGGGCGGCCGCCTGGTGAACCTCCGAACACACCCCTTATCCCACACTGCAGCCAGGGGAAAGGGGCCGGACGCTCAGATACAAGGTTCTGCTTCTGTTTAGACCGTCTGCTTATGGAAACGCCTCGTCTCACACTTTATTCCATCGTGCATGCATTCAAATGAACTCCTTATGATCTTTGCACATGCTGGATTTTAGGAAAAGCATGACTTTTGCTGCCAAAGATAAATGATCTCAGCCAAGAAGAGAGGCTATGTTCATGTCTCCAAACAGCACCAAGAAAAGAGTTCCAGGAAATCAGATGTAGGTTTAGTTTTTGGGTAATTTTAGCGCACAATCATCCACTTTTGTCGGAGCTTGCTGCAAAGAGTCAAAGGGGGCTTCAACTTTCAGTGATTATTCCATTTCATCCAAAACTCCACAAATGTTCCACATAAAACGAACCTCTGCCTCCATGTGTTGTCTTATCCCAGAACAAAAAAAAGTCCCTTGAAACGCCAAAAAGCAGGGAGAATTAAAGTGAGACAGTCACAGTCTAATCCTCTTTGGGTCTCATTCTGGGGGGAAAGCAGCAGACCTGGTTGGTCTAAATCACAGAGGGGTTCAAACAGAGGACAGCCTGGAGAGAAAAGAGAGTGGATGATGATTAAAAACGTGGATGAACACTTTGGCTCTTAACTCATGGTGCACTGTGAACTTTCCTTTCATGCTGGGTGATCAGATTTAGGATTTAAGAGAGTTACACATCCATAGACAAAAGGACAAGACAAGGTGATGTATCTAACAAGGTTTCAGGTTTTGGATGTAAGTTTCACTATGAGACAGGGTCAGTTTGAGACTAAAGCTCTGACTGCATTAAGGTGAATGGGAAAACCCCAACTGCACCAACAACAACTGGGCGTAAAGGTGGAGTCTAGGATGGTCACGTGGTCCTAATTGTCATTCCGTGCATTAGTCTTTATGTCAGGAAGTTGTTTGCATCCCAGATGTTGCATTGGACAGACTGATCAACATTAAACAAGCAAACTGTGACTCTAATTTTATGCTAATTTTCTACATACTATCTTGCAGAATTACGGGTAAATAAAACATGGCCACCAGAGGCAGTAATGAGTTCTGAGCGAGTAAGTGGACCTGCAACATGGAGACCTTTCTCTATCCAGTCTGACTCGGCTTTCTTAAAGGAACAGTGTGTAGCATTTAGGGGGAACTATTGGTCGAAAGGAGTAAAATATTTTTAGTTTTGAAAAGCGTTTCAGTTGGCTGCAATCTGCAACCTCACCACTAGATGTTGCCAGATCCTACAAACTGGCCCTTTAAGAAATACACTTAAAGAATACTTTGGGCCCATAATCACACCGTTCGTCTTGCCGGTTTCAGACTGGTATAAAAGTTTAAATATTTGTAACTTTTCTTGTCAATGTCACACTTGACCGAGTCAGCCAATCAAATCGAGCAAGAGGCGGGATTTACTACTTTACCACTGACTTCCTGTTTTGATGCCGGTAGATGTGGTAGGAACGGAAAAGGGAGAGTAAAGTGGATATTAGCGAGTTTTAATAACGATGAATTACATAATTCTTCCCCTCCTCCTTATTTAAAGTCAGAGCAACAAAAAACAAAAGATAAGCTGTGGAATTATTTCCTAAAATCTTTGTTTTTGGTTCAACCTTTACAAACTGTCCATGACTTTCTCTTTCACTTTCCCCTCCTTGTTAAAATTCCTGTTTTCATGTCAGAATGTTCCTCGTCTTTCCCGACTACAATGAGTGACGGCCAGTGCTACAGAACTACAACCCCAGTTATATTAAACCTGTATCTTAGCTCGTGTGCTAATACAGGTGTGTCATCGATAAAGAGAGTAATATTGAGCAGAAACTGGTCACATAGTGTCACTTATCAAACAGAATTATGGAATAAACACAAACATTCCCAGTTTGTGTTTCCCACTAACGTCCGTATGTTCATCCCAGGTTGTGCATCAGATCACTGCACCCCCTAATTATCTCCCAGATGGTACGTTCCATAGTGAGGAATGTGTGCAGCAGGTCCGTGAACAGATGGTACGATCCACAGACGGGGGGGTGGAGGAGAATGGAGGACCAAAACAGCTGGAATTGAATGACGAGGGAGAGACCGATGAAGAGGAGCGGTAATGTAGGTCACGGAAAATGTCTTCAAAGTGATGGAAAGAGAGAGAGAGAGAGAGAGAAGGGAGTGAGGCTGCGGTTTCCATGGTAACAGACTGCATAAGGGAGGAGTGGGGGGGGGAGCAGTCGTTGGCTCTTTAATCCTAAAATCCCAAATTGAACAGAGTGTGTGCTTTGTTCACCCTGATGAAGAGTTCAATGAGAACATAAAAAAAAGAATATCTCATCTGGAACACGTCCGACTTCTAGACACGTGAACAAGATGAAATAGAAACAGTAAACTAGATTAATCAAACCTCACAGGTTCAAAATATTGTCTGATACAAACGTGGGAGGATAAATAAATATAACCATGTCTTGTTTTTGACAAAGTTATGGATAAAGTTGAGTTAGACAGAAAGGAAATAAATTGAAACTCATTTCAACCTGATCAGAAGCTGTTTATGTCAAAACAAACTATAACACCACCATTCAAAAACATATTGTATATCATTGTATAATATTGCATTTTAAGTTTTTTAAAATAGATTAAAGTCATGAAATATTCATTTGGGAAAATAATATTATAGTAAAGTAGCTTACCTTCTTATTTTTGACTTTTGTTTTAAATCCAATCCAATTATAAATTCTCCCTTTATTCTCTTATATTCTGGCTTTAATTTGAATATATATCTCTACTCTGCTCTCCATCTTATCCTTTTTCCTTTGTGATGTTCTGGTTTTCTGTTAAATGTCTCCCTGCCAGACTGCCTGTCTCTAGATATATATATTTATATATTTTTTTAACCACGTCTGTGTGTGAAAATATGAGCTCCATATTCTCATGAATAGTTCATAAAGGGGAGGGATTATGGAAATGAGAGGCCTGTGATCTTGTAAATAATCCTGTTAAAACACCTCCTCCCTCTGGATTCTGCTCAGAATACACAACCTCATGACGGGAAAGTAGCCTCACACACACTTTAACGTCTGTCTGACACACACACACACACACACACACACACACACACACACACACACACACACACACACACACACACACACACACACACACACACACACACACACACACACACACACTTCCTTTCCCTGACAATTTCTGTTTTAAACACTAAGTCTACGGCTACACCCACCCTTTCCATTCAAGGATGCTCTGCAGTGCAATGCTGCAAAGGATTATGGGGCGACAGTGAGGCTGTGAGGCTGTGTGTGTGTGTGTGTGTGTGTGTGTGTGTGTGTGTGTGTGTGTGTGTGTGTGTGTGTGTGTGTGTGTGTGTGTGTGTGTGTCTCGGCCTCATGACACTGTGGTGGCTGTTTGTAGCTGTCACTTACAGAACCAGAGACAAGTGAACCCTTCATTCTTTCATTCTTTCTCTTTTTCTTTCTTTCTCTACAGTTTCACAGAAAATAAATTCACCCGTATTTTGAATGTGTGTTCATGTCATGTGGATTCCCAGATGTGTGTGTGTGTGTGTGTGTGTGTGTGTGTGTGTGTGTGTGTGTGTGTGTGTGTGTGTGTGTGTGTGTGTGTGTGTGTGTTCTTGTACTTTGGCACAGTTAAAGCTATAATCCTTGACATTTTCATGAGATGGTTCTATGTAAAATCAGGCAGCAACGTCCAGTTCTGCCGAGTGAAGTATGTTAAAGCTGCATTCTCTCTGCTGTCCACCAGGGGGCGACTCCTCTGGTTGTATAGAAGTCTATGAGAAAATGACTCTACTTCTCTCTTGATTTATTCCCTCAGTAAACATTGTAAACATGAGTTTATGGTCTCAATCTCTAGTTTCAAGTCTTCTTCAATACAGCATGATGTTCATTTAGTAAATGATGCTCCATTTAGAGTCAAACAGACCATAAAGCAGGGGATGCTTTAGGGCGGGGCTACACACTGATTGACATACGGCGTCTCTACCTCACTCCTCCTCAGTCCATATATGGTCACTTCCTGTTCACTGCTTGCACAAAACCAAGATGATTCATTTGCTGACTTGATTTGAGACGAGGGATCTTACAACCAAAAACATATTAATAAGATCTTATTTCAGTATCTGCATCACGTCACGCTGATCGAAGAAGACACACACACACACACACACACACACACACACACACACACACACACACACACACACACACACACACACACACACACACACACACACACACATTGGTAACCTGATCTCTTTCTCTTTAAACATATTCCCATGGGGAAGTTCATGGTGTTTCTGCAGGTCTCTCACCCACCCTCTCTCTCTCTCTCTCTCTCTCTCTCTCTCTCTCTCTCTCTCTCTCTCTCTCTCATTGACAAATATGTCAAAGTTGATGCGGGTAACATTATGACAGTTTTCTCCAGATTTTGAAGATTATTGGTTCTGGTGAGAATCTCAGAAAGAAACCCGGACTGATGAACTGTCAGTAACGTTTTTTTCTTGGTCATTTTCAATCTCTTTGTAGTCGTTTTGAGTGACTTTGCAACTATTTTGCAGCCATTTTGCATGTCCATGTGGCCTTTTTCCGTCTCTTTGTGGTCATTTTGCATCATATTGCAGTCATTTTGAGTCCCTTTGAAGCTATTTTGCAAATCTTTGCAGATTTCTTTTCCATTTTGCGTCCCTTTGTGGTTATTCTGAGTCTCTTTCTGATAATATTGTGTCTCTTTGTTGGTATTTTATAGCTCTTTGTAGCCAATGCTGCATCACTTCATAGCTGTTTCTCTCTGAGGCCATTTTGCCCTTCTGTGTAGTCATTTTGCATCACTTTGTGGTGGTTTTCTGTCCATTTGTGGTCATTTTGCATCTTATTGTAGTGATTTTGCATCACTTTGTAGCCCTTTTCCAAATCTTTGTGATAGTTTTGTGCCTTTTGTGGTCATTTTATGTCTCTTTTTGGTGTTTTATGTGTCTTTGTGATTATTGAGTCTCTTTCTGTGAATATTGTGTCTCTTTGTTGGTATTTTACAGCTCTTTGATCATTTTGTTTCTCTCTGTGTAGTCATTTTGCATCACTTTGTGGTGGTTTTGTGTCTCTCTAGTACTCATTAGATTGTCTTTCCATTAATAAATATTAACTCTTCCCACAGAGGCTCTGGTCTTTGGGCCCCCGTCTCCCTTCGGGCCCCTCAGTAATAAACCTGCTCAGTAATCCATCCATATGTTCAACATTCAGAGATGATCTGCCCGGTTTCTGTTCACAGAAGTGACGTACCTCCTGTTACACTGCTAGCACCCAGGATGCTAACATGCAGTGCATACGGGCCTGACAGCGCACACACACACACACACACACACACACACACACACACACACACACACACACACACACACACACACACACACACACACACACTCCCACTTTCATTTGCTGTAATGCCGGGTTGGATCAGTCTGAGCCTGCTTTTCACTCATTCCCTCTCTACACTCGTTTATCCCGCAATCTGTCCATCCTCATTTCCTCCCTCCCTCCCTCCCTCCTTTCCTTCCTCCCTCATCCCTCTCTCTCAGGAAAGCACACCATGCTACAGATGCTACTGTCATGCCCAAACATTCCTCCGCCCATCCACCCATCCACCCATCCACCCATCCACCCATCCATCCATCTCTCCTCTCACCCCCCCAAAATATGAATCCATCTCTCACCCTGTTTTCCTCAGACGTGTGAGTGTGTTTTCCAGCCTGCAGCCATGGCGTCATGATAGCGTCTTGTTTGCTCCCCTCTCCTCTGTACTGTGTGTGTGTGTGTGTGTTTTATGTGTGTGTGTCAGAGAGAGAGAGAGAGAGAGTGTGTGTGGGAGGGGGGGAGGATATCATCGTCACGGCAACACCAGCAGCTTGCAGCAAGCAGCAGCAGCACCAGGCTGAGGGGGGGGAGGAGGAGGAGGAGAGGGGAGGGGGGGGAGAGCTGGGCATCGATCGGGCCTCGCTGCAGCATCAACCAATGAGGAGCCAGAGGAGGGAGAGACGGAGGAAGGTGATTGGTCGATCCGTCAGTCGGTTATCTGGAGGTGTGGGCGTGATTCTCTCTCTCTCTGTATCACCTCAAAATAATTATTAAATGTATAAGCATTGACTTAAGTTTGTGAAATAATGATTTTTATTGTTATAATTAAATTATTTTTGCACCTCCTCATATTTCTAACTCTTTAATATTATTACAATTAATTACCAGCAATTACTATTAATATTGTCAGCTTTAATATAATTATTATGTCTTTTTTTGTCATTTTAAAAAGTGAATTGTGCTTCTTTCATAAGCTGTGGCACATAAATGAAATAGTGTATTATTAATATGGTTAATGTTCATATCATCCAAACATTAAATATAATTAAAATTCTCTTTTTTTATGAATATGAATAAATAATACATATTATTTGACAAATGTATTATCGATAATATTTAAATAATTTCATTAATATTTTCTTTATTGAGTGAAATACGAATATATTTAGTAGTATTATTATGATTAAACACTAATCTGTAGCTTAAAATAACTTAATATTTCAAAATATTTTTTATCAGTTAATTAAATCAGTTTATTAAAAAATATATATTCTAAAATGATGTATTTTCTTGCTCAATCCATGTTTTTTTGGTCAATGTATATAACAATTACCAATAGGGTAATCATATATTAAAAAAATAACTCTAAATATTGTTATTTACTTGCATATGTCATTGTGAAAAATAAAAATAAATTAATAAAAATATTACTAAACATTTTTCATTTTTATGTAGCTTGTTGTAGATTTGAAATATGTAAAAACATATGTACTAATATATACTTGTTTATATTTATTTTTCCCCTAATAATTTTTCAAATGTCATCTCACTATTTATTCATCTCATTATTTTCTTTATATTATTGTTTTATAATATTTTATTATTTTATTATAGCATTTCTTGGTCAATGCATGTTTTTATGTCAATTTATATAACACTTACCAAATAGGGTAATCATATATTTAAAAAATGTACTCACATATGTCATTGTGGAAAATACAAATACATTTAGAAATTATATATTATTATTTTTTATTATAAAATAGTACTGAACATTTTTCATTTTGATGTAGCTTGTTGTAGATTTGAAATATGTAAAAACATGTAATAATATATACTTAATAATATATAATATATATTTTTCACCTCTTAATTTTTCAAATGTCATCTCACTATTTATTCATCTCAGTATTTCTTTATGATCATTATATTTTTTTAATTTATAATGTATATACACAACTCATTATTCTTAAATACAATCAGGTTAAACAGAAGAAATATATAAATTAGAAATGATTATTATAATATATAATATATTTCTGATTAATTAGTACTCATAGCTTGACTATATTGCTTCACCTCACCTCAAAAAATGCATCTAAGATAATGCAAAATATGCATATTAATGATTAACAGCAATGGTTGCCTCTGTGGTCTGTTGCAGAAATTGACAGTTTGCAGTAACTACCGCTTTTACTGGGTATGTTGGGAGAAAATGTAGTTTATAGAAACATACATTTACATATTTTTATTAAACTAATGAAGTATAATTATGCAGGAATTCTGCATTAATGTTTATTTTTTATTTTTTATAACCCCTTGCAGTACTCCAAAGTACTAGTACCCTGAAAACACTGATTTATTGTCTCGGATTTAATAATTTAATAATTATTTTGTTGTATAGTATGTGTATTTATTGTCTGTGTAGTTGTATAGTATGTGTATTTATTGTCTGTGTAGTTGTATAGTATGTGTATTTATTGTCTGTGTAGTTGTATAGTATGTGTATTTATTGTCTGTGTAGTTGTATAGTATGTGTATTTATTGTCTGTGTAGTTGTATAGTATGTGTATTTATTGTCTGTGTAGTTGTATAGTATGTGTATTTATTGTCTGTGTAGTTGTATAGTATGTGTATTTATTGTCTGTGTAGTTGTATAGTATGTGTATTTATTGTCTGTGTAGTTGTATAGTATGTGTATTTATTGTCTGTGTAGTTGTATAGTATGTGTATTTATTGTCTGTGTAGTTGTATAGTATGTGTATTTATTGTCTGTGTAGTTGTATAGTATGTGTATTTATTGTCTGTGTAGTTGTATAGTATGTGTATTTATTGTCTGTGTAGTTGTATAGTATGTGTATTTATTGTCTGTGTAGTTGTCTGTGTAGTTGAGTTGCTGCAACACTTAAATTTCCCCCATGGGGATCAATAAAGGAATATAATAATAATAATAATAATAATAATAATAATAATAATAATAATAATAATAATAATAATAATAATAATAATAATAATAATAATAATAATTCCCAGTTCAGCCTCCGGTCCACCAGGTGGCGGTAATGCGCAATGAGGCGGTTTACGAGCCGCCAGAACGGAACAAAAAGACGCGGAAACTGCACCGGACTCATTTCAAGGGGACACCTCCGAGCTGCAGTCATGCTGGAGAGCAGACTCCTGACTCCTGAAGGTAAATATCTCTTTAAATTCATACTTTTAACCTTTAAATAGTACATTTTATGTGTTTAACAGACTATGTAGAAGTATAATAAGTCGACATTTCTTATAGATTATGAGTTTATTTAACGGATGGTTGTAGATTAGATCAACACGTTTTTAACTGAATTATGAAATATGCTGGTTTTTGTCTGTTTTTATCTTCT
The DNA here is from genome assembly GCF_027596085.1 of Anoplopoma fimbria. NCBI lineage: Eukaryota > Metazoa > Chordata > Actinopteri > Perciformes > Anoplopomatidae > Anoplopoma > Anoplopoma fimbria. The sequence goes on along the minus strand of NC_072455.1, from coordinate 1,281,600 downwards.
GAGTCAGTGTTAAATATTATTATGGTGCTTTTAAAAGTGCAATTAAAAAAAGGTAACTTATTATAAACTACAGTGTTTCACTTCCTGTAGTTCCCAGCAGGAGACCACGTGGTTAACTCATCAGAACTTTAGTCACTAACAGAAAGCAGCACATGTACTTTTAATTATGCATTATGCATTAACTAATGCACATAAAACAAATGTAGAAGTACAGCTGGAAAATAAAAGCTGCAGGTTTCTCACATGTGCAGATTCTTATAATAAAGATAATCAATAGTAAATAATTCAGAATATGCTTCAGTTCAACCAACTACAACAGTAAAACCCTGCTTTTACATTAATGCACAAGTAATATTATTAATAATTAATTCCATATTATATTTATTTATATTTATATATATATTAACTGCTAGAAAAAGTTTTACATGTTCATGATTAAACCTGCACTTAAATAAAGGAACATTTTCAAAAAGGGACCTTTACTTGTACCAGAGTGAGGTATTAGTACTTTTCTTTGTGGTATTAGTACCTTTGCTGCAACAGAGTATTCATTTAATGTGGTTATAGTACTTTTACACTAACAGAATATTCTTATGGATTGGTTAAAATATCTCTACTTGTAAAGGAGTATTTCTAAAGTGTTATTGGTACTTTTACTGCATTAAAGGCTCTGGATACTTCCTCCATTGTGTTCTATACAGTCAGATATTCATGATCTGAGAACCGATTCAAAAATCCTTAGTTTCATGATAATTATATTAAATTTAAGATTCATCTGTGAAATAATTAACATTTTACTGAATTTCTTTTTTCCTCCTTTCAGATTTTGAGTTTGTTCGTCTCCTCGGCTGACGATGTTTCATCCTCTGAACCGTTGCCTGCAGTCCTCTCAAGGTGAGACTGTTCACATTTATATTGTTTTTATATTTACGTTACGTTCTAGCCGTCCTCGCTGTGATGACATTTCTTCCTGCCATTCGTAGTTTCCACCAGAGGTCTAACGACCAAAGATGGCCCAATCCTTCCTTGGATGTCTGAGCGTTTATTACACAATAAAGCATTATGTGTCTTTATTATAATTATTCTTAACAGCCTGTGATTAGAATAATCTAACGTCATAAATGTCCTCACAGCGTTCCATGAGCCGGCAGACACAATGACCTTCAGGGCCACCGTACCGGATCCTTCAAGAGCACGAGGCAGAAAGACGTGGACTCCACTGAACCTGGAGACCGGTGAGTTCCTTCTGTCCCGTTGTCCTGTGTTCACATTGTCCTGCTCCTCTACGGACACAGACGCTACTAGAAGTAGAGAGAACTCAAACATGTCTTTAGTGCAGAATAACACAATTATAATGACATAAATCATTAAAAAGATGAAAAAAAACTATTTGAATTTCTTTGATAATTTATTTAACCAAAACTGGAAAAAACAATGTTGGAAAAGATTAATATTCTACATGCAAAATATATTAAACTATTCACGTTTTTTTTATAGCTTCTGTCTGGAATAAACTGTAGTTTTGGTGATTTATTTAAAGAAAACGTGCTTTTACATCCTTGTTGCTTTTTGGGGTTCAGATGGTTAATTACAGCTGTTGATATTTAGCTGATTTAAGCTGTTTGGTGACTTTAAAAATGAGCGAGAACTCTGTAGACGGGAGTTCTGAACAGCAATTAAATGATAGTACTGCCCAGGAGGAGATTGTTGAAAAGAAGGGTCTTTTTTTTTTTTTTTCAAAAGATGACTAAAATATGACAATATTGGATTATTATTATAGGGTATATAAGGTCAGATAGACCAACATTTTCAGGTTTTTAGTTGATTTTTGAAAACTAAATTCAAGATATCTTAATAAAATCAACTATTTAGATTTCTTTTCGCTGTGATGAAGATTCTTCCTGCCATTCGTAGTTTCCTCCAGAGGTCTAACGACCAATGACGGTCCAATCCTTCCTTGGATGTCTGAGCGAACAGAAAGTATTTTAAAGTGTCTCAGCGTGTCTCTGCTCTCTGAACTAACCTGACCTCCGTCTGTCCTCCAGGATGAACGTCTCGCTGACGGACAAACGTCCACCGGAGTTAAACTCAACGGAGATGGTGACGACCAATCGGAGCCTCTGAAGCAGGTGTGTGTTTTTACAATTACAACATTATGTTTTTACCTCCTCGCTGTGATGAAGATTCTTCCTGCCATTCGTAGTTTCCTCCAGAGGTCTAACGACCGAAGACGGTCCAATCCTTCCTTGGATGTCTGAGCGAATCTGAACCGGTGACTGTAATGATGGTTTGTCTTTAGCTTAGCCGCTAACGTGTCCTCCCGTGTCTCCTTCAGGGTGACGGTCTCTGCTGGACGTCCAGACTCCGCTGATGTTCATCAGCTGGTACGTAACGGTTTCCATATCAACGATGTGTTTGTGAGGCTTCGCTGTGATGAAGATTCTTCCTGCCATTCGTAGTTTCCTCCAGAGGTCTAACGACCAATGACGGTCCAATCCTTCCTTGGATGTCTGAGCGAATCTGAAGGAACTGTTTTCATTTAATCTCTTTAATATTCGTCTGAACTAAATGGATCTTCTTTCACTTTCAGGCTCTATGTGAAGGAGACGTCTGGATCTCTGAAGGGCCTCACCTGTGAAGTGATTAAAGCAGGTGTGTTTTTATGTTATTTATTCAGGTTAAAGGCTCAATGAGGTTAAAATCATTATGCAAAAGTCTTGAAACATAAAGTAAAATGTTTTTTTAATATTCTGACATTTTATGCAATAAAGAATTCAGTGATTTCATGTAGAAAATGCATAAAAGACTTCATAAATTTACTCTTAAATTAATAGAAAATAGGTCTACAGTAATTACTTTACTGGCCATTTAACAGGAAATAAAATGGTGAACTACTTATATGATCAATTGTTTTAATATTTAAAGTAAAAGAGCCAAACATTAGCTCGTTCATGAATGTTTCATTTGATGGTTTTTAGTGTGTTGGCTTTAAAAATAAGAGATGTCATAACAGACATGTCTTTATATTCTGCTAATTTAATGATAAAACCATTGAACAAGAAAATAAGTTAATTTGTAATAATTCTCTGCTCAGAATAAATGCAGCTTACCTATTTTCTTTAACTGGTCTTGAATTGGTTTAATGTACCATAGATACTTAAGCATTATTCTTTACTTAAGATAAAAATCATTATGCAAAAGTCTGGGAAAATTTAAATAAATGTTTCTTTACTATTCTGACATTTTATGCACCAAAGAATTCACAGATTTAATGTAAATAAAATCATAAACAAATAATTAATTTAGTCTTTAATTAAGACAAAAGGGCTAAATCATTACTTTACTGGTTAATTAACAGGAAATAAATTGGCAAATACTTATATGATCAGTTGTTTTAATATTTGAAGTAAAGCTTTCAAACATTAGCTTGTTCATGAATGTTTTCATTGGATAAATAAATAAAAAAGCGAGATGTATAAATCTCATAACAGACAAAACCAATGAACAAGAATAGAAATAATAATTAATTTGTAATAAATGTAGCTTTTACTTTTTTCTTTAACTGGTCTTAAATTTAGTTATTATGCCATAAATATAATTCTGCATTATTCCTCAGAACCTGTAGATGCACAAACGCTTAACTCTATTTCATATACGAGGTCGTTCTGCTTCATTTAAAGCTCTACTGACAGAATGTATTCGCTGTGATGAAGATTCTTCCTGCCATTCGTAGTTTCCTCCAGAGGTCTAACGACCGAAGACGGTCCAATCCTTCCTTGGATGTCTGAGCGAATCTGAACCGGTGACTGTAATGATGGTTTGTCTTTAGCTTAGCCGCTAACGTGTCCTCCCGTGTCTCCTTCAGGGTGACGGTCTCTGCTGGACGTCCAGGCTCCGCTGATGTTCATCAGCTGGTACGTAACCGTTTCCATATCAACGATGTGTTTGTGAGGCTTCGCTGTGATGAAGATTCTTCCTGCCATTCGTAGTTTCCTCCAGAGGTCTAACGACCAAAGACGGTCCAATCCTTCCTTGGATGTCTGAGCGAACAGAAAGTCTTTTAAAGCGTCTCAGCGTGTCTCTGCTCTCTGAACTAACCTGACCTCCGTCTGTCCTCCAGGATGAACGTCTCGCTGACGGACAAACGTCCACTGGAGTTAAACTCAACGGAGATGGTGACGACCAATCAGAGCCTCTGAAGCAGGTGTGTGTTTTTACAATTACAACATTATGTTTTTACCTCCTCGCTGTGATGAAGATTCTTCCTGCCATTCGTAGTTTCCTCCAGAGGTCTAACGACCGAAGACGGTCCAATCCTTCCTTGGATGTCTGAGCGAAGTCCGTTCTCGTTGTGACCGACCGTTTAAAGTTTATTCCGTTAGCTGACGTGTCTTTCTGTCCCGCAGGTCGGACGGAGGAAACCAGGAGCTGCAGTGAAACGGTTTCTCTTCTGAGGACTCGTCCATCAAATGTTTACAAAAAGAAATAAAGATCCAATTGTTAAAAAAAAAAAAAGCTGAAGTTCAATTTTTTATTTTTGTCACAAAGTGTTTTCATGTTGTTCTGAAATGTTTCATTAGTTTAAATATTTAAGGTTCTAAAAATGTCATGTAGTGGCTGTTTACAAGTCATATTATAGATCTATATATTTACTTCTATATATTATATTTAAATAGTAAAATATGAATATATATTTTAAAAAAACTGTTGTATGCACATTATTAAAGTTGATGTGCTACTATAAAACTTGTCAACTATATATCTGTAAGTGTCACATTCTAAGTGAACACAGTACCACATATAAGTATGGTAACTGGCCTGGGGATTTTTATTTATATGTACAGGTACATGTATTACATTTTTGACAAATTTGCCAAAAAAAAAACCATAAAAAGGGCTGTCCCTCTCAGAAAATAGGACATTAGGATTTTGCTAATTACTTTCTTTAATCAATCTGTAAAACAGTTTATCCACAAAGAATCACACAAAAGTGTCCTTAAAATAAAAAGTTAAACGTGTGTTTATTGGAAATGTGTCATCCAGCATGAAAAAGCACAAATATAACAACAAATGGAGAAAATACATCTTTTGTCTTTTAAAATCTAAATAATCAGTCGACTTAATGCAAAAGAGGGCAGCCCTGTTCATAAATGATGACTTATGCAGATATAAATGGATGCAAACAACATGGATTTATATTTGTTAAGGGATAAGGTCCCCACATTAACACACACACACAGTTTATCTCCCTGCAGGTGGATTGTAGGAGCTATAAATATATACGTGTTCGCTATTCGCTCCCAGTGTTTTGACCCTCCCGGCCCTCCGTTCTGTCGTCACCGGGGAGGCTGCTGTCAGAGCTAGCCGTGCTAGCTGCTGTGTACCGGTTAGCCTGCACCGGGGGAGGACCAACCACACAAACCATGGCGGGAGTTCACCCGCAGGTGAGTCAGCCGCAGGTCCGCACACACACACACACGGACAGGTGAGGGGTTGAAGGGGTAGAGGAGCGGAAACAGGAGCTAACGGGAGCTAACGGGAGCTAACAGGAGCTAACGGGAGCTAACGGGAGCTAACAGGAGCTAACAGGAGCTAACGGGAGCTAACAGGAGCTAACAGGAGCTAACAGGAGCTAACAGGAGCTAACGGGAGCTAACAGGAGCTAACAGGAGCTAACAGGAGCTAACATTGTAGCTCAGAACAGCTGCTGGGACGTGGCAACAAAGAGGCCTCATTATAAACACATAACCATAATAATCATAATAACCATCATGCATAATGAGATAAATATAATAATCATCATTATGCATGATGATTATTATATTTATCTCATTATGCATGATGGTTATTATGATTATTATATTTATCTCATTATGCATGATGATTATTATATTTATCTCATTATGCATGATTATTATATTTATTATGTTTATGTCATGCATGATGATTATTATGATTATTATGATTATGTCATTATGCATGATGTTTATTATATTTATCTCATTATGCATGATGTTTATTATATTTATCTCATTATGCATAATGACATAATCATAATAATCATCATTATGCATGATGATTATTATATTTATCTCATTATGCATGATTATTATATTATGTTTATGTCATGCATGATGATTATTATGATTATTATATTTATCTCATTATGCATGATGATTATTATGATTATTATATTTATCTCATTATGCATGATGTTTATTATATTTATCTCATTATGCATGATGTTTATTATGTTTATCTCATTATGCATGATGATTATTATATTTATTATGTTTGTCATTATGTATGATGATTATTATATTTATTATGATTATGTCATTATGCATGATGTTTATTATATTTATCTCATTATGCATGATGATTATTATATTTATTATGTTTATGTCATTATGCATGATGATTATTATGTTTATGTCATTATGCATGATGATTATTATGTTTATTATATTTATCTCATTATGCATGATGATTATTATGATTATTATATTCATCTCATTATGCATGATGATTATTATATTTATCTCATTATGCATGATGATTATTATATTTATCTCATTATGCATGATGATTATTATGTTTGTGTCATTATGCATGATGATTATTATGGTTATTATATTTATCTCATTATGCATGATGATTATTATGATTATCATATTTATCTCATTATGCATGATGTTTATTATATTTATCTCATTATGCATGATGTTTATTATATTTATGTCATTATGCATGATGATTATTATGATTATGTCATTATGCATGATGATTATTATGATTATTATATTTATCTCATTATGCATGATGTTTATTATATTTATCTCATTATGCATGATGATTATTATGATTATTATATTTATCTCATTATGCATGATGATTATTATATTTATCTCATTATGCATGATGATTATTATATTTATCTCATTATGCATGATGATTATTATGATTATTATATTAATCTCATTATGCATGATGATTATTATGATTATTATATTTATCTCATTATGCATGATGATTATTATATTTATCTCATTATGCATGATGATTATTATGTTTATGTCATTATGCATGATGTTTATTATATTTATCTCATTATGCATGATGATTATTATGATTATTATATTTATCTCATTATGCATGATGATTATTATGATTATCATATTTATATGTTTATCATATTTATCTCATTATGCATGATGATTATTATGATTATCATATTTATCTCATTATGCATGATGTTTATTATATTTATCTCATTATGCATGATGTTTATTATATTTATCTCATTATGCATGATGTTTATTATATTTATCTCATTATGCATGATGTTTATTATATTTATCTATGCATGATGCATGCATGTTTATTATATTTATCTCATTATGCATGATGTTTATTATATTTATCTCATTATGCATGATGTTTATTATATTTATCTCATTATGCATGATGTTTATTATATTTATCTCATTATGCATGATGTTTATTATATTTATCTCATTATGCATGATGATTATTATATTTATCTCATTATGCATGATGTTTATCATATTTATCTCATTATGCATGGTGTTTATTATATTTATCTCATTATGCATGGTGTTTATTATATTTATCTCATTATGCATGGTGTTTATTATATTTATCTCATGATGCATGGTGTTTATTATATTTATCTCATTATGCATGGTGTTTATTATATTTATCTCATGATGCATGGTGTTTTATTAACCTGGTATATTACAGCTCTGTTTCTGTCCCTCTTCCTTGTTCCAGGACGACCTGCTGAAGATGACACACAGAGAAAACTGGAAGTGAGCAGCAGTGTTATTTCCCATCATGCACCTAGAAAATGCACATTTCAGTCATAAACTATATGAGTATTTCATGCACTGTGACTCCCCTTTGTGTGGTCACATCCAGGGTGCAGCACGAGCGTCTGCACGTGAAGCACCGGGGTCACGAGGCCATGCATGCAGAGATGGTGATGATCCTCATCGCCACGCTGGTGGTGGCTCAGATAGTCCTGGTGCAGTGGAAGCAGCGGCACCACCGCTCCTACAACGTGAGTGGAGGTGGATGAGGAGGTGGAGGAGGTGGAGGAGACTGTGGATACAAAGTTTGATATTCGGTGTAGTAAACCGCCCGTCTCCTCCTCAGCTGGTGACCCTCATCCAGATGTGGGTGGTGCCTCTCTACTTCACCATCAAGCTCTACTGGTGGAGGTTCCTGTCCATGTGGGGCATGTTCTCCGTCGTCACCAGCTACGTCATCTTCAGAGCCACTCGCAAGCCGCTGTCCTGCAGGACGCCGAGAGGAGGACGGTCGAGACATCAGGGTTTATGTCTTTAAACGCCCTGAACGCCATCAATGGGTTCTCCGTGAAGACGCCGTGTATATATCTATCTATATATATATATATATATATATATATATATATATATATATATATATATATATATATATATATATATATATATATATATATATATATATATATATATATATATATATATATATGTGTGTGTTTCCGTCTTTTGATTTAAGAACATTGGACACACATAAACCTGGTGCAGAGTTTAGTTTAATGTTTAGATTTTAAGAGTTCTAAATTCTGCTTATCAACAGGTTTTTAGTAAATACTGATAGACATACAAGGCAAACGTTTGAGCAAAAAAAAGAAACCACAATCCTTTTCTTTCAGTAGCTTTCATTTCTTATAAACCAAAGGTTGTTTTATAACAAAAAGGTAAAACCCAGCAGTGTCTACTAGTCACCCTTTTCCACAGTTTGCATTATTTCTTGCTATTTGAATAGTTTCTATATTTCTGTGTTTCATATTATCTTTCTTGTTAATCATCTTGAGACTCCTCAGATTTACCCAGCTGGGTCACAAACTCCCCTTTAGATGGAGAACCATCAAGTAAAGTTCATGTATTTTAATCTAGATTAACATTCAGTGGCTCAACAGTTTCCATAAATAGGAACATAAGACTCTCTTTCATGGCTTCCACTGTGGAAAACAATGTTAATACGAGGCTCGAGCAAATCCCAATAATCCTAATAAATCCTAACACCTGAATAAAGTATAATAATCTTACCAAATCAATACTTGTAACTGTTATTTTTCTGATATGACAGGGAACTTAATATCTTTGAACATGAATGTATTATTATGACTTGATTAAGTTTGTTTGTTTGCCAAAATAAAACATTTAAATATGCTTTTATCATTATTTTATAGTCCAAAATATTGAGAAAATAAGTGACACGTTAACTGATAATGAAGGTGATCGTTATTTGCAACCCTGATTGTTGTGTATGTGACGTTTTGTGACAGAAAATGAATCATTAACCACCTCAATAATAGTTTTATTTGTGTTGTTTCAGGATGGTGTACAAGTGGTTCCTGCTGATCTACAAGCTGAGCTACGCGGTCGGCGTCCTCGGCTACATGGCCATCATGTTCACCATGTTCGGCTTCAACGTCTTCTTCAGGTGAGTCGCCGCTGACGAGGAGGAGATCAAACATCTGGAGCGTTCCCAAAATGTTTGATCTTTTGCTTTAACCAGATTGAAGATTTCTCCTTGAAAAATACGCAAAGTTTTCTGTCGTTAATCTAAACAATTGATGTATTAAAACAGGGAAACACTGTGAAGGTTCAGTGCAGATAAAACCTGCTTTAAATATGAATAATATATTGTTGTTACAGCCTGATCTCTGCACCTTCTAGCAGTTAAACAGCAGATCTCTGTCTTTATTATGAAGCCTAATAAAGAGACCGGTCTCTCCTCCGTCTATTTAAACGTCTCTCTGTTCTGCTAAGCACCACGTACATGAGCTCTATTAGAAACACAATAGTCATGACTTCTTTGTGTCCGTCGTTGTGCAGGATCAAGGCGGAGGACTCGATGGACGTCGGGGTGATCATGCTGTTTTACGGGCTTTACTACGGCGTCATGGGCAGAGACTTTGCTGAAATCTGCTCCGACTACATGGCTTCTACAATCGGGGTGGGTCTTTTTTTTAAAATTATTATCTATTCAAACTCAACTCTGAACACACAACGCATAGTTTTAGATTCAGTGTGAGCTACACTTTCGGAGGATATCATGATCTCTGAGTCCAAGGTCCAAAAACCCACCTAGAAACGAAAGAAAAAAATGAAGCTCCAACTGCAGAACTTGCTTGAAAATCATCATGATTCAAACTTTTCTACAGTATCACAGTAATCCAGTGACAGCTGTATAAACAATAACGGGTTCACTGCAAACAGGAACAGCTAACAGATAATTCAGCATCATTTTAAAGGTGCTTAATCGACAATGTAAACAAATACAAGATTTTAAAAAGACTGGAAAAAACATTATCCAGTTATCCTTCTTCCTTCAGAACTCAAAGGTATAAACACTTGACTGGTACTGTACTGGTTTTTGCCATGAGGGTAAATAAAGCTCGCGGAATCAATAATTTATTTTTAATCACTTCTTAAAACCCATTTTACACATTTGATTTAACGTGATTTTTTCTTTTTTTATCATCTATTATTGTTTTTTTTTGTTTTATCTATTTTTCAGTTTTCTCATTCTCTCGTTATATTACCTCGTTTCCTGCTTTTGCTCTGTCAAAGCTTCTTTTTAAAGGAGCTATGTAAATAATATTATGATTATTATATTTCCTCTTTACTGCTCCTATATTACTTATGTTTAATTAATAATTATTCAAGATTAGTGATGGTTATTGTTAGTTTTTTATCAATACTAGTTCTCTTATCGATACTGATTATCGGTCCGGTTCCTTATCAATACTGTTATTGGTTCTTTTTGATTATTTTGACAATAATTAAGAAAAGAATCAACATTTTTTTATTATTCTTGTATGTGAAGCAATATTCTTTCTTGAGCAGAAATACAAGATGTTCTAAAATATCAAAAACACATTCTCAGCACATCAATTATCTCAGCGATGATCTTTCATTGATGACCCTGTTCTTCTGATCAGACTAACGTTCCCTGCAGTGGACGAGGATGGACGGCTGCATTCCAAACCGTAGAACACTGATCATTTCTGCATGTTGTCCAGATGTTGTGATAAACTGCTGCTGTTTCCTCCCTTAACTTGTGAGGTGTGTGTGTGTGTGTGTGTGTGTGTGTGTGTGTGTGTGTGTGTGTGTGTGTGTGTGTGTGTGTGTGTGTGTGTGTGTGTGTGTGTGTGTGTGTGTGTGTGTGTCACTGTCCGAGTAAAGACAAAGACAGAGAGAGTACGTTTGAGACGAGGACATCTCACTCCAAAACTTCTAAAGTACCGCTAGCAGAACCGTTAACTCCAGACCGCTTCAGCTCTCCGGGCATTCACTAGTTTAGAAGCAGGTTTACTTTTCTTCCAGATGTTTTCCCTGTGTCGGACACACCTCTGCTTTCTGTGTGTGTTCTCAGTACTACAACAAAGGCGGCATGCCCAGCAGGAGTCTGACCGACGACATCTGTGCCGTGTGCGGTCAGAGGATCCTGGTGGACGTGGAGGAGGAAGGAATTATAGAAGACACCTACCAGCTGTCCTGTGGACACATGTATCCCGAAACTATTATCCTTCTGTCGTGAGGGAGGTCAGAGGTCAAAAAGAGAGAGACGGTGGAGGAGGTGAATCCAGGTGGCTGTTAAGGGAGGATGCTGTCGTTACCAAGCTGCCTTGAGTTCATGAGGATGCTTTCAGGGGATTGGTCACCATGACAACCCGTCTTTAAAACTCCAGAGGCCCATTGAGCTCCGTCTCTAAATACAGAGCTCTCTCATTCAGCGTAGATGTGAACTTTCCCCAAGGGAACTTTTTCCTGCCGTCCACTTTTATCTTTGTTATACTCGAGCGATTATGCTTTATGTTGCATTATTATTCAACTAACAAACAACATGAACTGTGAAAAAGCAAGATGACAATGAGAGTAATTGGTAAAACGGCATAAACCAACCTCCACAATGCCGATAATTATCTGAAAACTCATATCTCATATCCATAGACGACTTTATTGCCTTTAGAGAAGCCCTCAAAGGTTAAATATCCTGTAAAATATATGATTTGGCTGCAAAATATGTAATTAAAGCTTTCGGGCATCTTAAAAATGAATTAGCCTTCTTTGTAAAATCCTCAGACATGTAAATAGAGCTTTAATCAGTGGACTATTTGTGACAGTCGAGTCTGAAAAGCTCTGATCGCTCGCACCAAATTCATCTTTTCTACGGCGAGTATAAACCTGACCTTAGTTACGGTTGCTACAAGTGGTAAACTTTCTGTTGTCTTCAGGGAAAAATGCAGTTTACAATGAAAACGGTTGGAGATTTACCATCAAAAGTCATCTTATTTTGTCGAATGGGTCCTTCATTTCAGACAAAAGCTGCTCTTTTCATTTCCATGTTGCTGACACTTCCTTTTACCAGCTGTTAAGGATTACTGTTGTTGTTTTGTACACTAATTAAACACAGAAGTCCAAAGTGTTGCATGCTGAAACTGTTTCATTTGTTTTGCTACAAAACAAGGACATTACTAACCCTGTTTACCAAACAAATCACTGCCAAATTATTTTAATACTCGTAGGAAAATAGTGTTTCCACGAGCCGATAGTTTACTTTCATATAAGACAAAGAAAAGCAGATCTTACTCCAATAATTAGTCCTTTATCAAATGAACTGTCTGTCAGTTTCTATTCCATTGATGCCAGACTTCATCGTACATCGCTCTTGTTATCGGCTGTGTAACTTTTCTTTCAGTACTTTTTCCTTAACCTGCTCCATCACTCCAGCTTCCACGAGTTCTGCATCCGCGGCTGGTGCATCGTGGGTAAGAAGCAGACGTGTCCGTACTGCAACGAGAAGGTGGACATGAAGAAGTTGATGAACAACCCGTATCCTTTGCTAACCCCGAGTGATGGGTTGTATTGTGGCATTTTTGTTTTTGATAGTTATTGATAATATCGTGAACATTGAGTGCATCACATGAAGTGGAAATCAATGATGAAAGATGCCGGTTTCTCCTTGGAAAGAGACCGTAAAACCCATGTTCTTTTTCTGGTTTGTGTTCTAGGCATTATGGTTAGAGCGTAAGAACTTACTTAAAAATAAAAGCAACCTTCCTGTGAAAGTGATTGAAGACAAAAAGTCAGTCAGTAATAAATAAATAAAACCAAAATGGAAAAAAAAGATAATTAACAAAAACAATCTTCTTCCCGCTAACTGTATTTCAGAGAAAAAATAAATAATTGTGTGAATAATTATTCAAACTTTATGATAAAGAAATCCATATTCTGACTTCAAAATGTGCCACTTCAGAGTGTGTGATTGAGAAACTTCTTGTGTTCACAGATCTCTTCAATATAGCAGACCTCATAGAGTCACTCCGACAAAATCCAGGCATTCTGTAGGGGAAATTTCAAAATAAAAGCCCTCTTAAACGCCATATACGAGCTGTGTTGCTCAAATGATCACACAGGTATGACCATTGCTGCAAAGAGTTAAATCACACTGATAAATTGTTAAATGTGTGTGTGTATATATATATATATATATATCGGAGTATAGCCTGAAAATATAAAGACATTACTTAGAAGCATCCTCTCTCGTCTACTCGTTCACTCTCCTTAATTCCTTCATGTGCTGCCAGCTGGGAGAAGACACACGTCCTGTACGGGCAGCTGCTCGACTGGCTCCGGTACCTGGTTGCCTGGCAACCCATCATCATCGGTATCGTCCACGGGATCAACTTCACCCTGGGCCTCGAGTAGAGCCCTGAGGAACACCGGTCTGCACCACGGGATGACGAGGGGGGTAAAAATAGTTCCAACAGGTTTGGTATCAAACTGTCAAAGTGTCGACGGCTTTGAGGACCTGATTGAAGCCGCCTCTGAAGTATTTTGTTTCCTCCCTACATGTTGTTTGACCGAACGCTTGCACCGTTTCTTTTACGGCAGACCGGTCCCGGCGGTCTGGGTCTCCGTGTGCTAGAAGGACACCGTGATGCCAAAAAAACACTGCTGCCAACTTGAACAAAAATATGGAAAGCACAGATCCAGTATTTGATTACTTCAGTACGTTTGACGTGTGTCGAGGAAATGTTGCCGTCACGCACGTTGTTTTTTGTTTTTATAAGTCATGGCTTTACTTTGTACTGTATCATAAAAGAATGCCTTTTTAAACGGTTTCATCCAGACGGCTGACTCCGCTAACACGACGGTTCTTTGAAAAGACTCGATGACAGAAAGGACGATTCTGTCCAAATTGTTACGTAACATAACCTGTTTACATTTCGTGCAACTTTGTTTGTTACAAAAGTTTTATTTGGGATTGTCTGTTCTGTTATGTTTGAAGCTAAAGTTGATGCTAAATGCTCGATTGTTGTAGCAGTTGTGAGTCAGAATGTCACAATTACGTTTCTAAAAGCGACTTGTTATCACTGCTGCTGTATGGACGAGACTCAAACTTCCAATCGGGAATATATATAATATATATTATATATATATATATTCCAACAACAAACATTCAGTAACAGGAGTTTGGATTCATTCAAATCCATGAATTTTCTGAATCTTTTTTTGCCAAATCAAAAATGACATCGCCTTTTGTTATCAAGACTGCTGCTGATATTAACTTTGTATTTATTAAATATATATAAAAAACTTCATCAGTGTGTCAGGAATAGTCTTTGAGATACATTACGAGGTGCTATTATTATAATTTTTTTATTGGACAAGGTCTGGTATTGTGCTTAAACCTTCCAAGAATCTCCCGGTTACTCAGATATTAAACAATATGTTTAATTATCAAAACTTAAGTCACCTTGGATTACTTCTTCACCCACCTGCACACAGGACTAACCCTAACCCACAGTTTACCGTTAACCATCACAGTGTGAAATACAGTTTTACTGAAGATCCTTAGCAGCCGATAATCAGTAAAGTGAGATCATGACTTCATTTATGTTTTTCTAGTCTCTGATCTCTGATAATGTTACATTGTAAACAACCAATCTGTGTTTTAAACCAGCAGGAGGAGAGATAGTAACGTTAGCAGCACCGCTAATGGTTAACAGGAGGAGAGCTAGTAACGTTAGCAGCACCGCTAATGGTTAACAGGAGGAGAGCTAGTAACGGTAGCAGCACCTCTAACGAACAGAGGTTCCATTCGGTTACATTATGATGCGTTCAGGCTCTGTTCAGTGTAAATGAGTATTGGTTGAAGGTAAATTATAACGTTATCATGATGTGTTCACATGTAATCTGTAAAATGTAGTGTTGGTGATGAACTAGAATAAATCCAGTAGTTTGAAGGAGATGTTTTCACATTAATATAAAATAGATATTAAAGATGAATTATGATGTTTAACTTCCTAACACTAGCTCTAAGATTAGTATACATCATTAAAACTAATAATGACTAGATTTGTTTTAATCCATAAAAATACAATATTTTATTTCGTTATTATTTGAATTGTGTTTTTTTATGTTTAGTAATGATCACTTAAACAGTATGTTAAAGTATAATGTTTATTATTTTTGATGGTTTACTGACTTCAGAGCAGTTTCATTTTTTTTTTTGACAAACAACAAAGGGATCTGTATCTGAAAAATATGGATCATCAATGATCATCAATTAGTATCGGCAGCAAAAAAGTGTGACCGGCTCATCTCTAAAAGCTATGTATTTTTTATGACACGGCTGTAAACGGCTTCATTGTGTCAACAAATTAAAATGGTGTGTTATAAACAGTGGTAGAGTGTTTGGCCATCTAACAAAATCTCATTTGCATAGTTTTACCTCAAAATGCCCTCACCTTAATTCACCTGGCCTGGTTTGCGTGTGGAGAATCGGGTGTTTGGCAGTCAAAGCAGTCGTGGAACTGAACAAAGACGTCTGTGCTTTTAATATGTTTGGTTTACACACCAGAGCTTTTCCACAACATGTGGCATTGAAGTCACCAACACTACTGGGACGGTGCCGCAAGAGCCACAAAATGATGTTTGTATTTAATTATCTGTAAACTCATATCTCATACTAATGGACGACTCTATTACCTTCGTACAAGCCCTGTAAAGTCAACTATTAAATGAATTTTAAAGAAACGAAGGTTGAATATCCTGTAAACAATTTGATATGGCTGTAAAATATTTGTAAAATATGTAGATTTTTAAGACATCCTGTTTCTAAAGCATCTAAACACAAATTGGCCCAATCCATAGACATGTAAATAGTGCTTTTATGTTATTAAGTTTAAGCTTGAGACACTAACAGAGATAATATGATAATTATATATCATAAAACTCACGGAATCGGATCAGTACAAAAGAAAAAAGGGAGAAAATATCACATTTAGATGATCCCTGATCACGTTTATTAGCTAGATTTCCTGATCTCATATTTTACCGAATATTATCGGATTGTGATCGTCAGTAAAACTTTATTCACACTGGGATGGTTAACCCTAATATATTCATAAAAATAAGAAAATGTCCTAGTTTATAGCACAGATTTGTCAAATAGAGACCAGTTTGGTAGTGAAGTGAACTGATGAGGATACGTTGAGAACTTTGATCTTTATTGTTCCACACCTTTCAACTCGACATCTTTGCTCTTTCTTGCCCAGGACTTGGAATCTGATCTTCTTCATGTAGTCACTTCTTCACTCTCAGGCTTTTTCCTAACATGCCCTGAAAACTGCGTTATTAAGTCGCTCTTAAAAAAATAAGTACAATCTGCGTTTTGTTTCAGTTTATGGGGGATCTGATGTCATATCTCATAATATATAGAATAAATCACTTCTTACAACCCATTTTTACAGACTGGCTTTCATGTGACTTTGGTGCTTTACTGCTTTATTTTATGATTTACATTATTTTTATTTTACTGAATAATTGACTTTATTTCTTAGTTTGTTCTTATCGTATCGATTGGTTTTATGTTTCATCTATTGTTATGTTTTATCAGGGTTTCATTTTTGCTGTGTTGGGCCTCACTGTTGAGCTTCCTGTTGTTTTATTGCTTTGCTTTGTCTGTCCTTTGTAAACTCTGTTTTTCTTTGCTTTGTCTGTCCTTTGTAAACTCTGTTTTTAAAGCTGCTATACAAATAAGGTTATAATAATAATAATTATTATAATAATCTCACCACAGCTGGCCTGGTCTGGCTTTGTGTGTGGTGAAGGTGGTGATCTGTGCAGTCAAAGCAGTCAGTGAACTGGAACCGAGCAGAGACGTCCGTGTTTGTTTACACACTGCTGATAAGGCAGTAAGTTTGGGTTCTGCTCTTTCAACAGGTGATGAATTGCTCCTGTTTCCTCTCTTAATGGTGATTTTGTTTCACTTATGGACAACAAGCTGAGTCATTGATGTCTCATGTAAAATAGATTCAAAGTCTGTAAATATTCAAAGTGTGTGTGTGTGTGTGTGTGTGTGTGTGTGTGTGTGTGTGTGTGTGTGTGTGTGTGTGTGTGTGTGTGTGTGTGTGTGTGTGTGTGTATGGAACTAAGCCCCGCCCAAAGTTCAACCTTGGGGTTTATCCATAGACTGTATATAAGAAGTGGACGTAGTCATCGTTAGTCGTAGTTGCAGCTTATAGGTTAATGTTAATGATTGTTTTGTGGACTGACGTTCTGAAGCCTCAAGTTTCGGTGATTTTATCCGTCGCCATTTGGTTTTTTTTTTACAACCGGTGAACGTAAGTTACCAGCATCCCCTGCTTTATGGTCTGTTTGACTGTAAATGGAGCATCATTTACTAAATGAACATCATGCTGTATTGAAGAAGACTTGAAACTAGAGATTGAGACCATAAACTCATGTTTACAATGTTTACTGAGGGAATAAATCAAGAGAGAAGTAGAGTCATTTTCTCATAGACTTCTATACAACCAGAGGAGTCGCCCCCTGGTGGACAGGAGAGAGAATGCAAGTATTAAGACACATCCGGATTGGCTTCGCTTGGCAGAGGTTGCCGCCTGTGGTCAGCATAGAGTCCGCCTTTTCCTATTTATGTTCAGTTCAGCGTTCCGTCTTTCAGACCCAGTTGACTAACGCTAAGGTAAGACTTCCAGATTGTTTCCCTACAGTATGGTCTTATTATTTTCTTTTTCTTTTTTTTTTATTACATATACGTATATATTTACATTTATATGTTTCTGTGTGTATACTATATTTACATTTCAGGTGTAGGATGTTAGTTTGCTAATTTCAGTTGATTGTTCAAAGATGTCATACTAACATCAACAAACTGTATTATTGTAATTTTAGGTTAAAATGCCTCCCAAAAAGCAAGAAACGGGGAACATCAGGTCCTATTGCAAGATAATTGTAAGTAAAAGCTCAGCGACAGTTCTCTGTGAACAACACTTAACAACCATTTATAATTTGTGACTGAATCTGTATGTAATGCAGCCTCAATGTTTGGTAAACCACAACCGGCTCAAAATACAACCATAACCCACCTGAAATTGATTTGGACCGTCACAAATTTAAAATTCTTGTTTTTCTACATAAAACATCAAAAGTAATGTGTCGTTCATACATTTAGAATTATTTAAAACAGTTTTTTGTTTTTTTTATAAATAGTTTTTTTTATTGGTTTGTCATGTACAATTTGCATGTTTTATTCTTTTTATTTTGATGATTTTATATTATTCTGATTTCGACACCCAAAACTTCCTGTTTTAAACAGAATACAATTAGTCAATGAAAAAACATGTTTTTAACATTACCAATGCAGATAATTTAAATAAAATAAAAAAAATGACGTGTAAAAACAAGCAAGTTGGTCAAGACTTTGTATAGGGCCCCAAAGAAGCTAAAACTGGCCGCGCTAGCTGGTGCGTCTTAAAGTTGGAGTAGCTGCAGGACAAGATTCCCTTGTCATGGTAAGACGTCAAGCATGTTGGGACAACATGCGATGAAGAGATCTCATTGCAACCTTATTAGGCAAGTAAGTAAGTAAACAAGTGGTTAAAATGAGTAATAATTTGAGCTGTTGCAGAGTTTATAGTTGACGTAACACTGTCTTCAGCTCAATCGCTGTAAAGGAAAACGCTGCTGACTGGTTAGCTCGCGTTAACGTTTCATTAGCCAACATGTAACATTTGTTCCAGGAAGCTTACCTCATTCAATTCAATTCAGTTTATTTTGTATAGCCCAAAATCACAAATTACAAATTTGCCTCAGAGGGCTTTACAATCTGTACACATGCGACATCCTCTGTCCTTCCCTCACATCGTCCTTCCCTCACATCGGCACAGGAAAAACTCCCCTAAAAAACCCCTTTAACAGGGAGAAAAAAGGAAGAAACCTCTGGGAGAACGACAGAGGAGGGATCCTTCTCCCAGGATGGACAGAATGCAATAGATGTCATGTGTACAGAATGAGCAGCATAACAGAGATACAACACATTCAATGTATATGACATAAATGATTCATATAATAAGAGTAGTAAGCAGAGTAACGAAGGAAAAAAATAAGACTACTTATAATAAAAGCAGCAATGACTATAGTAGAATTATAATAAGGATATAGGGAATAGTAATAGTAATTTGACTAATAATAATAATAGAAGTAGCAGCGGGTTTCAGCCGGGTCACAGCAGGAGTCACGACCATGGTCCAGGTACTATTATTATTATTATATTCCTTTATTGATCCCCATGGGGGAAATTCGAGTGTTGCAGCAGCTCAACTACACAGACAATAAATACACATATTATACAACAAAATAAAGATAGAACAAAAATAAGAAATAAGAATAAAAATAAAAATGTACAGTATATCCACATGGGGGGGGGGGGGGGGGCTGGTCAGCATAATGACAGACTGTGGTCTCCGCTGTTGTTGTACAGTCTGATGGCAGTGGGCACAAATGAGCGTCTGAAGCTCCGTCCTGCTCTTTGGCAGAATCAGCCGATGGCTGAAAGAGCTGCCCAGCTGCCACAGTTCCTCATGGAGAGGGTGAGAGGGATTGTCCAGGATGGCTCCGAGTTTGGCCTTCATCCTCCTCTCACCCACTGACTCCAGACTGTCCAGCTCCAGACCACCACAGAGCTGGCTCTCCTCACCAGCTTATTAAGTTTGTTGGCATCTCCAGTCCTGATGCCACCACCCCAGCACGCTACAGCGAAGAAGAGGGCGCTGGCTACCACAGACTGGTAGAAGAAGAAGAGGGCTCTGGCTACCACAGACTGGTAGAAGAAGAGGGCGCTGGTTACCACAGACTGGTAGAATGCCTTGAGCAGTTTATTGCACACATTGAAGGACCTCAGCCTCCTCAGGAAGAACAGCCTGCTCTGTCCTTTCCTGTAGAGGGCGTCAGTGTTGTGTGTCCAGTCCAGTTTATTGTTGATCTGCACCCCAAGGTACTTGTAGGACTCAACCCTCTCCACTTCCCCTCCCTGAATGAAAACAGGGACAGGGGGGCTTCTGTTCCTCTGGTAGTCCACCACAAGCTCCTTGGTCTTGCTGATGTTGAGCTTCAGGTGGTTGTTGCTGCACCATGTGATGAAGCTCTCAATCAGTCCTCTGTACTCCTCCTCGTTGTCCCTGGTGATACATCCAACAATGGAGGAGTCATCGGAAAACTTTTGGAGGTGGCAGGAACCAGAGTTGAAGCGGAAGTCCGAGGTGTAGAGAGTGAAGAGGAACGGTGCCAGTACAGTTCCTTGGGGTGCGCCGGTGTTGCTGATCACAGACTCAGAGACACAGCCATCCACCCTGACGTACTGTGGCTGGCCTGTGAGGTAGTCTGTGATCCAGGAAGTGGTGTCGGGGTGCAGGTTCATCTCCAGCAGCTTCTCTCTCAGTAGGGAGGGCTGGATGGTGTTGAAAGCACTGGAGAAGTCAAAGAATATGACTCTCACAGTGCTTCCCAGCTTCTCCAGGTGCGTCAGGTAGATGATGGATGGAAACCTGCGAGGCGAGAAAGCACAAAGACTCCAGTGTAGAAGCAAAGCCAATAAGCGTAATGATACAGGGAATAGTAATAGTTATGTGACTAACAAAGCTAATGGTGGTAGCAGTGGGTGTCAGCTGGGTCACGGCAGGAGGCACGACCACGGTCAAGGTACAGCCACGATTCATGGATACCTGCGAGGCGAGAAAGCAAAGAGACTCCAGGGTAGAAGCAAAGCCAATAAGCGTAATTGGGTTGAATTATCTGTCAACACACCATCTGTGTTCAATAATTGGGGTATCCTGCTCACAACGCCAAGAAAGAGAGTGTCAGAAAGTAGACATTACTTAGGTTACACTGTCACCAACTGTTGAAAACCATCAGTAGGACTTTGTATCGCGTCAACCATCTTTACGCGCATGTGTGCCTTCTTGTGCATGAGCGCTAGATACGAATATAACTGGGTGGTCCAAAACTCCACAGGGTAACATTTTAGGTAAAATCTTTGTAACAGTGAATCTAAATCCCATTCTCAATCTGCAGACTGTTTGTGGACAATTGAGAGCAAGGGAGGGGGAGGATGGTGACTCCACGGTGAGTAGACTGTGATGTACTGCATGCACAAAAAGTCTGCATTTGTATTTCATTAACAAGGACATGTAACTTTTATTTTCTCACTGTTTCCTGCAGGATGGACATCCACATCGTTTCAGCGTCAAATTCAGTCGTACCGACCTTGAGGAATACACTATTAATTGTGCTCAACCTCGCACAGCGCTGGAGGCGATACAATCAAGTGAAAAATATAAGAAGCTGAAGTTTACAGATGAAAACATTGTGATTCAGTTGGGTAAAGAGGATCGGGCATTTACTGTTGCAACACATTTCCCTTGTTCTTGTATCAGTGATGATGAGTATCTGATCTTATCACTCAAAAATGAAAAGGTTGAAGTGGCCAAAGACCAACATTACAAAACGGTGCATTCAAGAGACAAGTATTCTGTCTTCTACATTGACACAGTAGGAGGACAAAACACCAAAACAAAGAAGCTTTTCATAAGCAATGAGCTCAAACAGTTCAAGTATCTTTGTGTCTATGGGGAGAAGGGGATGACTGTGGAAGAGGCTCTGAAAAGAGACGGTCGCTTCATTGATCTTACCAACTTCACTCTGTCTGACAATAAGAATCCAGATGTGATCACTGAATGCACACAAAGTGTTGACAACCTAGATGGAAAAAAGTTCAAGATATGTCTTCCTAAAAACAAGGGATCAAATAAAAACCTAAAGGAAACTCCGGGTTCATCAGATAATTCACACCAGAGGAGTGAGCGTGACACAAAGCCTCTCTTAGATGAAGCACAGCAGAGAGGAACCAGTGTCACAGCAGCATTCAAAAATAAAGACAGAAACATTGAGGAAATTTGTGAAAAACTGCGTGAGCAGTGCCCAAAACTGAAAGAACTGATGGAGAGTAGATTCCCTGGTGATACTTATCAGAAAGCACTGGGGCTGAGGAGGGAAGACTTTAGAAAGATCCAACAATCATTCAGTGAAGTTCACAGAGTCATTAAACCTAGAAAGAATTGTATCAAGATGGCGCGTTGCGGTGCTCTGCAAGTCATGCTTTACCTTTATATCCACTTCTTGCTGTCTTTGATTTTTCCATCTGTGCGGCATGTTAGGGACAGAATGAAGTATGACAGGGCGACCTTATTGCAGGTAGGGGAGCTTAGCAAAAAGGGATTCTTCAATCCTATCGAGCTCGGTAGTGTACCAGAGATACTTCGTCATGGTGGAGTTACACCGAGACGGGCCGGAGCCTGGGGCTCCTCCGTCAACCAGAGGCCGCTACTTAAACTCGTTAGGCGGAGAAGCATCCAGCAGAGACTCTGGCTCCTGGTTCGCAGAGGAAGGCTAACCCTCCCGGTCATACTTTTTGCTAACGTACAGTCTTTAGTAAACAAGATGGAGGAGCTCCTGTCTCGAATAGCTACAGAAGGGTATGTTCAGGACTGCTCTGTGTTGTGTTTCTGTGAAACATGGCTCAGAGAGACGACTCCTGACGGGGCCATAACACTGAGGGGATACAAAGCCTTTAGAGCCGACCGCAAAGCCTCGGACTGCGGCAAAACCCGCGGCGGAGGAACCGTGATCTTCATCAAACAGTCCTGGTGTACCGACACGAAGGTAATATCCCAGTCCTGCTCCGAGGATGTGGAATATATTACAATAAGGTGCAGGCCATTTCATCTGCCAAAAGAAGTGCAGAGCATCATTTTGAGTGTTGTGTATATCCAACCCAAAGCCAATGAGGAAATCGCACTCAGGGAATTACACGATATGATCAGCGGACATGAGAAGGCGTATCCGGTGGCAGCTGTCGTTGTTATGGGGGATTTCAATCGTTGCAGTCTCAATAAAAAAATGCCTAAACTCAACCAGTTTGTGAATTTCCCCACAAGAGGTAAAAACACTTTAGACCACTGCTACAGTAACATAAAGGAGGCATATGCTGCTGTCCCCAAACCCCCTTTTGGCAAGTCTGACCACCAGGCCATCCTGTTACAGCCCACCTATATCAACGGGCTAACCCAGTCACTGTGTGACTGTGAAGATGTGGAATGACTGTGTGCTTGCAGACCTGCAGGGTTGCCTTGTTGCAACAGACATGAACATCTTTAAAAAAAGGCCACTAAAAACATCCATGAGCACACAGAGATTGTTAGTTGCTATGTTGACTGGATCACCTCCATCTGTGTTCCCAACCAAAAGCCCTGTTTTAATGCAGATGTTCGTATGAAGATCAGGATACGCTGTGCAGCTTTCAAGTCTGGGGACATGGTGGAGTACAGACGGGCCCAATATGAGCTACAAAAATCCATTAAAGTGGCAGAAAGGGCATGCTCCCAAATATTTGTGGCAGGGAATCCAATTTACCACAAACTACCAGAGAGGAACGACTGGCACAGAGGCCCGAGACACCCGCCTTCCAGACAAACTCAAGAGCTTTTATGCCAGATTTGAAAAACTGAATGGGGTTTCCCCCTCAAAATCCCACCATAATCCTGTTGAGACTGTACTACAGGTGACACTCACACACTCATGTCCTGAGGGCTCTGAAGCAGGTGAAACCACACAAGGCTGCTGGACCTGATGGAGTGCCACCGAACGTCCTGAGGACCTGTGCTGAACAGTGGGCAGGCATAGTCCCAAGCACAGGAAATAGTCCCAAGGTCCATGAGGTCCTCTCTTATAATACCAGTCCCAAAGAAACCGCACACACACAGATTGAACGACTTCAGGCCAGTGGCACTTACCTCAGTTGCTATGAAGGGCCTTGAAAAGCTGGTTCTTCAATCCATAAACTCTGTTGTTCCAGACTATGGACCCCTTTCAGTTTGCCTACATCACAGACAGATCGGTGGATGATACTCTGGCCAAGAAACTCTGCTCCACACTTGAAAAATTTGGATATTAGCAGAACCTATGTCCTCAGCAAACTCCCAGGTGGAAAACATCCACCTGCAACTAGATTTTGGACTACAAATATCCGCCGAACTCACAGTTAGCACAGGAACTCCTCAGGGATGTTGCCTCAGCCCTAAACTTTACGCACTGTACACCCATGACTGTGTTTCCACTGAAAATATCACCGTCATTATCAAGTATGCAGATGACACAACCCTCTTTTGGCCTGATCAAGCGTGGGGACTGATCAGCCTACAGGGAACAAGTCGACAAAATCATTGCCTATGGAGAGGACACCGACCTTGTTCTCAACATGGGGAATTCATTCTGGACTTCAGGAAAAGATCCACCCTTTGCATCCTCTAACCACCAAGGAGACAGAGGTGGAGCGGGCTGATGGTTTTCATTTCCTCGGGCTACATTCTGCATTTCATCGGGCTGCTGAAGATGGCTCTATAAGAAATTAACTTTGCAGGAGGCAGGGTTGGTACTCTTGGGTGTATTTCTGTGACCTACACTGGGTGGCAATATCTTTTTTTATTTATTATTGTTGCCATTCTATAATAATAACCATCTGCTTTAAACTTGTTTGTGGAGGTGATAGTTCTGCAGAGTTGAGCAGCCATTTGATTTCATCCTTTTTGCATTGTATTAAAACTTTTAGTTCTCCTCAAAATCTGTTTTCTGTCATTCATTTTTGCATTATGTGAGGGTTATGTTATTGTTCCCACTATTCTTTCACTCCTCAGTTGAAACAGAGTGTTTTTAAAAACTAAGTTGTATTCGTAGTGTTGCAATAACAACAGAGCAGCTTTATCTTGTCTTTGCTGCAGGTAAAATAAATCTTTAAAGGGACAGTCACACTACGTTTCCATTTTACAGAATTGTCCCGGTGCTTGGCCCGAAATAGGACGTGATGTTACGGTAGTGTGGATTTTAATAAATGTTGATCAGAGCAGCAACAAATAGTTTAATATATAGCGTTTGAGAGCGATGCTACGGTTTGTGTCTGGTGATGTGGTAATGCACTAAATATGGTGATGAAACATGTTAGAATATAAACTTCTCTATTTCCAAAGCATTTAACCTCAGGACTTTACACGAGGCAAACTTTGTTACAAACTGAAATTTAGTAGAATAATTCGAAATTGTACTTAATGTATCAGATTACTGCAGATTTTATCAGCTGCTTCAATCAGAAACTCTGTTCACACTGCTTAATGTTTCCAGAATCAGTTTCACGTCCACTGACATCGTCCTTAGGTTGTGGCAGAAATCACAATCCTACAGCTTCCCCAAGTGGCCATTTTACCAGACTACCAGCAAATGAAGCTGCAGTACATCTTCTTCACTTGTAACACATGCTGAAAGTCTATCACAACTTTGACCAGCAGTTGTGTCACATTATAGAGTGAGACTCTCAGACCTTAAAGACCGTACTGGTTGTTTTGCACACTTTTGCCTATTAGCAGCTAACTGTGTTACTTTGTTGCTATGTTTTTTCCAAGCATACCATAAGTTTTATATACTTACTCTCATACAACAGTGGGATTTCTGTATGCTGAGAATATAAGACTTAAAATGGCCTTGAAAAAACCCCTTTGGTGCGTTTAAGGAAACTTCGAGGTTTTCAGAGGGACCTATTCAAAAGAATTGCATTCACACGTCACAAGAATTTGATGGTTATTTATTAAAAAGGTTGCAGTAAACTCTCAGACCTCAGGTTTCAGAGCTTCCTTTTTAAAACGGCACCTACTTGTAACTAAAGAAAGACTGATACTCAAATGAATGCATATTTTAACAGTATGACTGAGAGAGAGCCTCTTTGTTTTAGCTTCCTCTTCACACATGTAACAGTCTCACTTTGTTCCCCAGATGCAGAGAATATGTAAATCAGTCTGTCTATGTTGTGCTCATCAGCTGAATCCCTCCTCTGTGATGAAACCACCACAAGGGGAAATGTATTTGATCAGGTATGTCCATCACCACATGGGCAAAAACAAAAACCTGTGTTTGAGAGGTAAACTTAGTACGCTGAAGGTTGTTTTATTCTACAAATACTCTTCACTTCTCTTCTAAAATAGACTGGAGTATGTGTTATAAGAACTGTCTGTTTGTTGTTTTATGAATACAGTTGCTTTGTCCAGTGTTTGTTCATAAACAGCTTGTGTTTGTGTGTTTTGTTGCAGTTCCATAAACATTTCAAAGAGCTGTTGGGGGACAGTATTGTCTGGAAACTCGAGAAGCAGGAAACTGAAAGCAAAGGAGCAATAGATGCATAATTGTTTATTTTTATTATTATTCATGTTTGATTGCTTCAATCAGAAACTCTGTTCACACTGCTTAATGTTTCCAGAATCAGTTTCACGTCCACTGACATCGTCCTTAGGTTGTGGCAGAAATCACAATCCTACAGCTTCCCCAAGTGGCCATTTTACCAGACTACCAGCAAATGAAGCTGCAGTACATCTTCTTCACTTGTAACACATGCTGAAAGTCTATCACCACTTTGACATTTCTTACTAACAAAGGAAGAAAATATGATTAATATTATCACAAAGGATGATTGATGACTAAAAACCTTCAAATGCTACCTAAATGGGAATATATACAAATACATAGGAATATAGTTTGACAACTGACAGTCATTTAACCACAAAATAAAACAAATTTTGGTTTGATTTGGTTTAATTATAATCATCTGAATACCAGATTTAACATTAAACATGTAATCCAACCCTCATCCTGATTCAGGGTCTTGTTAACAGCATCCTAGTTTTCGTCCCCGTAGAAACAGCAGAGGTAAAACCAGACAGCTGGGCACATCGAACCAGAACGCAGACATCACCAACACACACCAGTTACAGGAGCTCAACGATGGTGAAATGATTATGGCTAAGCAAATTAGATTCCCCACAAACTTAAACAACAACACTCCCGTTATGGCCAGGATGGTGTGGAAGGCCCTCTGCTTTGATTGGTCGACCCGCTCCCTGTTCCCGCCCGCTTCCCCCGGACCCGGACGCTTGAGAGCGCAGAGAACAGAAATGCTGCAAAACGTGACGACAATTATGAAGAAACCCCTCACGCAGAACAACATGATTAACATTTCCGACCTGGAGCTGAGTACATACGATAGTGCTATCAATCCAAAGGACAGCAGCCAAACACATCCGACGCTGATGTTCCTGACCCTGAGCCCACCCACCGTTGTCAGCCGCAGGTAGGTGAAGGGGTGAACCACAGCCAGGTAGCGCTCCACACAGGTGAGCAGGTGGAACAGAGCTTGTCCGAGGGAGGCGACAAACGAGACGATAAACCCGGCGAGCCACATATGTTGGTGCACGATGTAGCCGCCGCAAAACATGCAGACGAGCCCCAATAATTCATTCAGCTGCATGGCGATGGAGTGATAGGTGAAGATGTCAGAGTGACTTGTTGCGGTCATGCCAACCGAGCCCTGTTTCCTCCATTGCTGATAACCCAGGTAGAGGACGTGGATGAAGAGAGGGAGGGGGAGGATGTAGGTGAAGGAGATGAAGGAGAAGATGTAGATGCTCAGTTTGGACCTAAAACAATTGCCCATGATGGGATCGGAGGTGGAGCTGGAGGGGAGGTAATCAGAAGAAAAGCAGTTGACGGATATGTTTATATACATGGAGGCCTGAAGAGGAGAAGGGAGAGGAAGAGAGAATGTTAAAATAATATTGAGACAGAGAAAACAATCTCTAAGTTATCATCAAAAGAGGAAATTTCAAATATCATGGAGAACTCCCAAACTCGATCTAAGGTCTTTTGTCAAAGCTGCAACTTCAAAGTTACATTTTTTGTGTTTTTCCAGAGATCAGCTGTGGTGAACACACACTGATTGGGGAGAACGAGGTTCAACAAGCAACAAGAAGGCGTGGCCTCTTGGAAGGTTAAGCACTCAGACGTCTACGTTTGGCGTAGCATTAAGTTGGACATTGCTGCAAGGAAAAGGTAGATGAGGACTTTATCTTTTATCACTCCAAGCAAGACACGTTTCAAAATCCAAGTTAACCAGAGAGACCAATCAGTGCACGGCCACCACAGGTGACTTATCTGAAAGAGCATCAACGTCTGCGGCCCCAGTGGGGTCCAAACAAGGACTGGGGGAACCTTCTGATCCGAACCCACAAAACATTAATGTGTTTCAGGTCAATCCTGACTCTTACATCTATATTTAGTCTGTTTAAATCGACAGTTTACTCTTCAATAGCAGCTGATGTGTTTAGTTAATGAATTAACAAACGTTATTTAAGGGTAGATCTTAAAAAGTGATGAGAAATAGTTCTTCAAGAATAAGTTCTTAAAGGAATTCCACAAAAATGTAATTCACTTGAATTAAGGGATTCCCAAGTAATGCCAATTTAACAAATACAATATAAAAACCTGTAAAATAATCAATATCCATTTAAATGTGTGAGAACCTTGAATAAAAAAAGTTTAATACCTTTGCAGCAAACAAATCACAAACAATATCAATAAAAAATCACCCTGGTAATTCTGTTTACCACGAAGATTCAATTTATAAAATATCATCAGTTTACTTTACGGTGAATACACATTAATAACTAAATATCTAAATAACTAAATGTTTAACATATCAGTGTCTAAAGATCACCCACCTCTGCTTAGTTTCTCTCTGATCGTCCTTCTCATGCGTCTCCAAACTCTCTGTCTGCTGCTCACTGGAATCTGATCCAAATATATATTAATACGTGTTTAATGTGCGTCAAAAACAGGTGAGAGGACATGCAAATACATTTTTTTACATTGTTGTGACTGGGAGGTGAGACGCCAGAGACAGCAGCACCAATATTTGAATATCATCAGTTTGTCATCCGTGCTATAGATAGTATTCTTGAACACTAACAATATGTAAATAAAAGCCTAAGAAAAGCAGTCATCAAAAGCTGTATTTAAATTGGTTCCAACAACACAGACATCTGTAACTGTGGTTGAGAGAAATATAACATTTATTCTTCATATGAATGCAGTAATGGTGTCATAACATTATGGTACATTGTTTTAGATTCAAACACACTAAAAGGTAACTATCATCATCTTAAGCATTCCTAAAGGGCTACAATCTGTTGTTCAATCAGTCCAGAGCAACACACACAAGGAGTCCAACAAAAACCACAACCACAACACCCCCATCATGTCCATGACTGTGTGGAAAGTCCTCTGCTTTTGATTGGTCGACTCGCTCCTGATTCCCGCCCACTTCCCCCGGACGAATCAGAACACAGAGAACATAAAGGCTGCTAAAAAGATATGACAATTACAAAATATGACACAACATGTGATAAAATGGGACGATTGGAAAAATGTCTCGTTGTCATTGTGGAGCGCTGGCTTCTCCATCGTTGGTGAGAAAGGTTGAAGATGAGGATGGAGAACCAAAAAAAGCTGGAGTCAAAGCAGAAGTAGAAGAACAGAAGCTGAAGAAAGGAGTTGGAGAAATGAACCAAGATATCTGTTTGGATGAGAGAAATGAATAAATCATTTAGACAAAGAGAAAACACTTTTGTCAAACTCAAAGTTGAAACATGAAACTTTAACAAACCTGATGGATTATCTTAAATTAACGTCAAGGAAATTTAAAAGGATTCATGGTTCACAGTTTGGCCAATCATTCCAATCGACGTGGAGCTATTTCACACGATAAATACAAACTTTGATCTGCTGATAAAACAAGAAAAAGGTCAAGGAATCATAAATGTTGGTAGGATGTGATAGTACTCCTCCGAGGCCACAGAGTCCGGATCTTCAGTCGGGTGGGTGGAGGGGGTCTGGAGGAAGGGTTCCTCAGCCCTGGATGACGAGGCCTCACTGTCTGACTCGGGGACCTCCTGGATGTGTCTGGCCGGGGTCTTTGTCCTGGAGGGCTGGTCCGGGTGCTGTCGATGGAAGGCAGCGATGAGACGAGGGTCATAGATGCGCCGAGTTGGAACCCACGACCTCTCCTCAGGACCGTATCACTCCCAGTCCATCAGGTATTGGAGACCCCGACCCCAGCGGCGAGAGCGAAGCAGGCGATGAATGGTGTAGACAGGACATCGTTCGATGAGGAGAGGAGGCCGAGGAAGGGGAACCGCAGGCACAGAGGCACTCTCCCAAACCGGTTTCACCCTGGAGACATGGAACGTGGGGTGGATGCACATGGATCTGGGGAGCTTGAGCCTCACTGCCGCCGGGTTGATGAGGAAGGGGAACTTGGGACCCAGCTTCTTGGCACCCGAGGTCCCGGGGCACCTTCTGCCCCACTTGGTAGACGGGGGCTGGGGTGCGGTGTCGATTGGCGGCAGTAGAATAGCGATCGGCGGACCGGAGCAGGGCTGCTCGGGCCGTCGTCCAGGTCTGGCGGCAGCGGCGGATGAAGATCTGGACAGAAGGGCTGGAAACCTCGTTCTCTAATGCAGGAAACAGAGGAGGCTGGAAGCCATATGCGCACTGGAAGGGGGACAAACCTGTGGCAGAGCTGGTCAGGGTGTTGTGGGCGTATTCCACCCACATCAGCTGGGGGGACCAGGAGGCAGGATTCCGGGAAACCAGGCAGCAGAGGGCGGTCTCCATCTCCTGGTTCTTCCTTTCTGTTTGACCGTTGGATTGAGGATGGAAACCGGAGGACAGACTGACGGTGGCCCCCAACAGCGTGCAGAATTCCCTCCAGAAGATGGAGGTGAACTGGGGCCCCCGGTTGGAGACAACATCGACCGGAATCCCATGTCGACGGAAGACGTGTAGCGAGATGAGTTCAGCTGTCTCTTTAGCAGACGGGAGTTTGGGCAGAGGAATGAAGTGAGCCAACTTGCCGAACCTGTCGACCACTGTCAGGATGGCGGTGTTGTCCTCCGATGGAGGCAACCCGGTGACAAAGTCCAGGGAGATGTGGGACCTTGGACGATGTGGCACTGGGAGAGGGTGCAGGAGACCAGCCGGAGCCTGGTGAGAGGGCTTGTGTTGGTTGCAGGTCGGGGAGGCGTTGAAGAACTCCCTGGTGTCCTCGAGGAGTGTGGCCCACCAGAAGCGCTGTCGCAGAACGTCTTGGGTTCTTTGGATGCCTGGGTGACAGGTGAGTTTTGAGGAGTGAGCCCACTGGAGGACGTCGGACCGAAGAGCCTGAGAGATGAACAGGCGGTTCGGAGGACAGGCGCTGGGGCCGGCTTGACCCTCAGTCGCGACCCTCACTGATTCCTCAATCTCCCAGGTGAGGGCCGCGACTAGGCAGGAGTCCGGAAGGATGGAGAAGGAGCCTGAGGTAGGTTCCTCCTCCCCCTGGAACTGACGGGAGAGAGCATCAGTCTTGACGTTGCGGGACCCGGGGCGATAAGAGAGGGTGAAATTGAATCGTGTGAAGAAGAGGGACCACCTGGCCTGTCGGGAATTGAGCCTCTTGGCGGTGCGGATGTATTCCAAGTTTTTGTGGTCGGTCCAAACCAGGAATGGAAGTTTGGTCCCCTCCAGCCAGTGACGCCATTCCTCCAGGGCCAGTTTCACTGCTAACAATTCCCGGTTCCCGATGTCGTAGTTCCTCTCGCGCAGGAGAGATCCACCTCTACCACAAACTGCCGGTCTGGGTCAGGAACTTGGAGGATGGGTGCCGAGGTGAATCTGGTTTTGAGGGTTTGGAAGGCCTCCCCGGCGGCAGTAGTCCAGAGGAAGGGAATCTTGGAGGATGTGAGGGCGGTAAGAGGGGAAGCGACCGAGCTGTAGCTTCTGATGAACCTTCCAGGTATTCAGCCGGGACCCCCGTGAGCTCAGGCATGGAGTTGATGAGGGCAGGACCTTGTGGTGCGGCGGCTTGCTTCAGGCAGACGAGATGACAGGAGGGACTCCAGCCCCAGAAAGCCCCCGTAGCCCAGTCAATATGGGGATTGTGTCGTTGTAACCATGGATACCCCAGAATGAGGGGAATACGGGGAGATTGCAAAATGTGAAAACTAATGGTTTCATGATGGTTGCCAGACAGAAGCATGTGGACTGGGACGGTTTGATGCGTGACGGTCCCCAGGAGATAGCCTCCTCCATGGATACGAACCGAGCCAGTGGCGAGGTGTCGTGTGCTGGATCCATGTTATGGCCAGATCGTACTGTCACGGGTGTGGTGTGGACCCAAATGCAGTACGACCAGGAGACAGAGTAAAGTTCAAGGGCTTTATTTAAAGCGGAACACACAGCAGACAGACAGGCAGGAGAAGACTCACGGTGTATATTCCTATCAGGAGAGCACCAAGCTGTCAGGGAAGCAGGCAGACAGAACCCAGAGGAAGCGGAGGATAATCTCGTGGTCGGGGACAGAAGGCTGAGTTATTATTATTATTATTAATAATAATAATAATAATAACAATAATTATTATTATCATATTTGGCTGATAATAATAATTATTACTATCAGCCAAATATGATAATAATAATAATAATAATAATAATAATAATAATTATTATTATTATTATTATTATTATTATTATTATTATTATTATAATAATAATAATTATTATTACCATAATACATAAGGTTATTTATCTGTAAATAAAGATATTTATTGAGAAAGCCTAATTCAGAGAACTGGAGTGGCAGTCCATAGATTAATAGTCTATGTCACTGATGGAAGCATCAGGTAGTCTATAAAACCTATTAAAGGAGAGAACTACTAGTCACTGATGGACATACATAGTCTATAAACCAGGTAGTCTATAAACAGGTAGTCTATAAACTACAGGTAGTCTATAAACTACAGGTAGTCTATAAACTACAGGTAGTCTATAAACTAGTCTATAAACTACAGGTAGTCTATAAACTACAGGTAGTCTATAAACTACAGGTAGTCTATAAACTACAGGTAGTCTATAAACTACAGGTAGTCTATAACTACAGGTAGTACAGGTAGTCTATAAACTACAGGTAGTCTATAAAACTACAGGTAGTCTATAAACTACAGGTAGTCTATAAACTACAGGTAGTCTATAAACTACAGGTAGTCTATAAACTACAGGTAGTCTATAAACTACAGGTAGTCTATAAACTACAGGTAGTCTATAAACTATAGTCTATAAACTACAGGTAGTCTATAAACTACAGGTAGCCTATAAACAGGTAGTCTATAAACTACAGGTAGTCTATAAGATACAGGTAGTGAACAGGATTTAAACATTTCCATGACTTCCTGTGTTTTCATTGAAGGCTGAAAACTGTCCGACTTGATCACAGTTTTATTTAACGCCCCCTGATGATGCTGCTGCTCTCGTCTCTCTAGAGGCACAGTTCAACTCAAACGAACCTAATAGTGACGTGTAATCTACCCTAACCCTGATCGGGCGTGGCTTCAGAGCCTCCAGCGTTTCAGAGCTGTGAGTACTGCTTATTTTCTTAGGATATTGAAACATAATTTACTTGGGTTTTTTTTTAATTAGTCAAATTTGGCTGTAGTGGTTATTGATGTGGTTTTCTGTGCTGTGACAAACTTTATTTTCGCTCTACCCGGACCTTAATGTCCTGTTATTCAATGCTTGTGAGCTGTCGGATATTATCAAACAACAATAGCTCTCTCTTACCAACCACTCACCAAGGTTTCCGTTGAAGAACCGCCAGAACCTGTTTGTGTAGTTAATGCCAAGGTCAGTCAGCCTTTGGATCTAAAAATATGAATTATACAATAACAACTCAGATGAAAGACACGCCCATGTCCTCTAAATACTACGACCTATAAGTGCGTGACGTCCTATCATTCAAAGAGTGCATCAGGTAAAAGACCCAGATTCTGTTTTTAATATACATGTTGGCCTTATTTATATAAATATATTTCATTATAATTGATGGAATGGTAGGAACGTTGTACGTCTGTAGGTACCTGCTGTTAAGACATAATATGGATGCTGACAGAGAGTTTGTCATTTCCTGGTTCATAACAGATCTACCAACTTAATTCAATCCTAATTAATTAGATTACTGCTTGTGTGACCTAAGGAGTTCATTTCATTATCAGTCATTCATTGTATTCTAACTCATCTCTTTGGGATATGTCGAGAACTTTTTATCTTTATTGATCCATATCTGTTGTAGGCAGTCATCATATCAGCTCTTTCCTGCTGCTGGTCCCTGCATTCAACCACGCCCAAGTTTCAGTTGATGAACCGCAAGAACCTGTTTGTGTAGTTAATGCCAAGGTGAGTCAGTCTTTACCCTATTGTTCTGCTGACTTGTCCTGCGAGTGAACCCTGTCAAATGAACCCTGTCCATGTTGCCAACCCAGTGACAGTTGGCTCCAGAAACTGAGAATTAACTGGATTTTAAATATATCATTTTGAAAGTGGATGGATGGATAAACGACCTTGTCCAACTGATTTCTGGTTGTTTTTGCCTTTGCATCATTTCTTCAGGTCATTCCAGCCAGAAGCAGCTGGATCGCCATGGAGACACCGCCGGGTGGAGCAGCTGGACCTCAGGTGAGCTCTTAATTTGAAAGGGTGGGCTGCAGGTTCATGAGCTGACTGAAAGATAAATACATTTGGAAGTTTATGATAATTTTGAGTATTGTTTTTGAATTGTTTTGTTATTGGCTTTTTAATTTATACGTCATTTTATCTTATTTAAATATTCTAGCAGCTTATACATTTTTTTCCAGCTGTGTGTCTGAAACCGTTGCCTTACTTCACACACACTAGAAACCGAGCAAAGTTGGTTCTCTCCTTTCACCACACGACCAAACTGAGTCCAATATTCCAGACCAGTCGCCAGAAGAGAAATGTGTGCACTGTACGTTCCTGCAAACCAAGGATACGTTGAATGTGTACATCGCTTCTCTTTGCATTCGTAGAAGGTGACGTAGTACAGCGAGTGACGCGCCAACCTTTTAGCGGTCCAATCAAATGCAAATTGATTTAAATCCCTCCAAATACAATATTGTGATTCTCTGGGGAATGGTCACAGTCCAGAAGATAAAGACACACTAACTTCCGTCGCACTCGGACTTTAAATCAACTTTCTTGCTGCCTCTGGTGGAGTGCAGCATTCACACTGAGCAGTGTTTTGACCACAGTGAAGATGTTTATTAGTTAATGAACTTAAAGGCAACAAATATGGATTGAAGCAGAATACTTTGTTCAATGAAAACATTTTCAACAATTTTGTAAATGATAGCATCTTTTTCTTTCACTAAATGTTGACTTTTGGACTCAACAACAATCTGGAGTTATTTGAAATGTTTGGACCCAAAGAGTCAGAAGTAATCCTAAAAATCCTAAATCCTCTTCTCATTCTGCAGACCGTTGACAGCCAAGTGAGAGTGAAGGAGGAGAACAGTGGTGACTCCACGGTGAGTAGACTGTGATGTACTGCATGCACAAGAAGTCTGCATTTGTATTTCATCAACAAGGACATGTAACTTTTATTTTCTCACTGTTTCCTGCAGGATGGACATTCACATAGTTTCAGAGTGAAATTCAAGCGTACCGACCTTGAGGAATACAATATTAATTGTGCTCAACCTCGCACAGCGCTGGAGGCGATAAAATCAAGTAAAAAATATAAGAAGCTGAAGTTTACAGATGAAAACATTGTGATTCAGTTGGGTAAAGAGGATCGGGCATTTACTGTTGCAACACATTACCCTTGTTCTTGTATCAGTGATGATGAGTATCTGATCTTATCACTGAAAAATGAAAAGGTTGAAGTGATCATAGACCAACATTACAAAACGGTGCATTCAAGAGACAAGTATTCTGTCTTCTACATTGACACAGTAGGAGGAGAAAAAACCAAAACAAAGAAGCTTTTTATAAGCAATGAGCTCAAACAGTTCAAGTATCTTTGTGTCTATGGGGAGAAGGGGATGACTGTGGAAGAGGCTCTGAAAAGAGACGGTCGCTTCATTGATCTTACCAACTTCACTCTGTCTGACAATGAGAATCCAAACGTGATCACTGAATGCACACAAAGTGTTGACAACCTAGATGGAAAAAAGTTCAAGATATGTAAAAACCTAAAGGAAACTCCGGGTTCATCAGATAATTCACACCAGAGGAGTGAGCGTGACACAAAGCCTCTCTTAGATGTAGCACAGCAGAGAGGAACCAGTGTCACAGCAGCATTAGAAAATAAAGACAAAAACATTGAGGAGATTTATAAAATACTGCGTGAGCAGTGCCCAAAACTGAAAGAACTGATGGAGAGTAGATTCCCTGGTGATACTTATC
Organism: Anoplopoma fimbria; assembly: GCF_027596085.1. Taxonomy (NCBI): domain Eukaryota; kingdom Metazoa; phylum Chordata; class Actinopteri; order Perciformes; family Anoplopomatidae; genus Anoplopoma; species Anoplopoma fimbria. The sequence continues at coordinate 1,244,989 of NC_072455.1, read as the reverse complement.
AGAAAGCACTGGAGCTGAGGAAGGAAGACTTTGGAAAGATCCAACAATCATTCAGTGAAGTTCACAGAGTCAGGGAGCTGATTAAACTGGGAGAATCGGTTTGCAAAGTGGTTGTTGGGAATGTTTGTGAGGGAACAGGCTTTGTGCTGTTTGACAACTTCATCCTGACTAACGCACACATCTTGAAAGATCATGTAGAAGGAGGAAAGATAAAGGATGGTATAGAGGTGTATGTTTTATTTAACTATGAAGCTCCTGAGTCGCACACAGTGTGCTACTGCTTTAAGCTGGCTCAACACATCTGCTACAGTGAGGATGAGCTTGATTATGCCATACTTGAGATCAATCCTGAGTGTCACAAATCCAACCAGACAACACCAACAGAGCAGATCGAGTTGCCACCAGGGCTCCTCAAGAAATTTGGTCCAATACCACTGAATGGTGAAGCCTGTATCATTGGTCACCCGGCAGGAGGAGTGAAAAAAATGGATCCAACATGTATCATTGAGAAAGAGAAGAGGGGAGAGGCTGTCGATGATTATCTAAATCCACACAGGGACTATACTTTTACCCTCTGCTCAATTACTCACCTGATCAGAGAGCAAGGCATTGAGAACATCATGATGGGTGGATGCAACGCAGACAAAGTAGTGACTTACAACACTTCCATGTATCACGGCTCTTCTGGCTCTCCAGTGTTTGATGCTCATGGTCAAGTGTTTGGTTTGCACACCGCAGGTTATGTCTATGGGTTTCCAAAGAATGAAAAGAGTGTTATAGAGTTCGCCCAACCTCTGCTTACCATATTTGATCACTTTGTGAGTGAGCTGAAGAAAAGAGGAGAGAAGAAGCTGTTGAAGAGAGTTAAGAAGGAAGCAAAGGGAAACTCATACCTAGAAAAGCTCCTTGTGTTTAGGCTGAATGAAAGCGGATGTGAGGAGCAGAGGAGCATTGAGGGAGTCAAGACTGAGCCGGCAGACCCTGATGAGCACTCAGGCACCAATGAGTCAATGGTCACTGATTAAGTATAAGAACAGACATTCCCATTCAAATCAATGTAGCTGGATGGTAAGAGCGGTGGCCATTTTTATATGTATTTATGTATTGCTGCCATTGTGTCAGACTCACTGAGGTGAAGCAGTAACCACTGAAACAAACAGTGGAGCAGTAACATTAAGAAGAGTAAATGAGTAGAAATTAACAACTTAATCCAAACGCTCTTTTTGCAGCGTAGGGAAGCACTTTTCTATCACCAGATTAAAAAGTTTGTGCCGATCTAGCTGGCTAGTTAGCTAGCTTGTTGATTCCACCATGCTTTAATGCTGCACTGGTTACAGAGAAAGAAATGATATTTCTATGGCTGCATAGGTTATCTTCTAAAATAATTCATAAAACTATTATTTTCCCAGTGACGACTCACTAAATCTTTTGTTTCTCACCACAACACACGTTAAGGCTTTACTTCCTCATTTCTTTTAAGTGTATTGTCCAATACAGGGAACTGGATGACAACGTGTTTATTTGAATCAGCTAATGTAAACATAATCTTCAAGAAGTACTACCCTGAGCCTTCCTCTGAGCACTTATTTATTGTAGTTTGTTCACTTATTGTATTATTAGTTTGTTGCACTGTACTTTTGCTCTGGTTTATGCTTTTAGATGCTTGTTTAAGAAAGGAGATGCACTTATGACTTCTGGTGACTAGTAGTTCTCTTGAATACCTATGTTGAATACACTTATTGTAAGTCGCTTTGGATAGAAGCATCTGCTAAATGACTGTAATGTAATGTAATGTAATGTAATAACCATTTGATGTTGTGGGCCAGGGAGTTTTGTATTGTAACTTTTTTAACTTTCGTTTTTTTTCTTTTATAACATTGTTTCTGTAAACTAGCCTTACTTGCTGTCTGACATATTGTTATTAGAAGCCTCTACTGTTGACCTGTCTGTGTGAGTCTAAATCTCATATTCGTACTTAAGTATTGTAACTTTTCTGGTGTAGTTTATTTTTGTGTTGGTTAAAATTAGATTTTTCTTTCTTGGTATTTTTGACTTCTTTACCCATGTGACTTTCAGCCTCCCAGTGTATTCTGTTTGCATTATATTAAATGTCACTTGTTTGATTCTCTTCCAAATCGGTTTTCTGTCATTCATTATGATTATTGTTGTTCTTAAACAATAACGTTGTTACTTTTCCTGATTTTATTTAAAAAATGCAGCTGCTTAATGTTTCCAGAATCACTTTCACTTTCACTTTCACTGACAACATCCTCAGGTCATAGCAGCAATCACAAACCAACAGCTCCCCCAAGTGGCCATCTCACCACATTACCAGCAAATGAACCTGCAATACATATTCTTTACTTTTAATGCAGGTTGAAAGTCTATTGGAGAATATACATATTAAATTCATTACATGGTTTAAAGGATTTTATTAGTTAAAAGAACGTATGACTAAAAAGAAGACAAGATCACGTATGCTGTAAATCCACTCCAACTATGATGTTAATTATCATGAGTACTTTTAACTGTAGACTCGCCTGTTTTGGAGATGTTTCTGCCCGTCTCCTAAAAACTACACTCTATACTAATCATAATATAATAATTCAATTCAATTCAGTTTATTTTGTATAGCCCAAAATCACTAATTACAAATTTGCCTCAGAGGGCTTTAAATCTGAACACATGCGACATCCTCACTGAAAGCTGCGACCGTAACATGTGTTTCCCCTTGAAACGGAAGTGAGATTGCACTTTAATTGTATGAAAAAATGATTTTGCAGGAGGCTGTGATGATCTGTTCAGTCTGTTTTCTTTTCTTGTCACAGTTGTTGTGTATGGTGTCTAGTTGTACTTCCTTTAGGTTTCCCCACACACCTGTACCTTGTTTGTAATTAAGCCTGCCCTATATAAACCCTGTGTTCACCCTCTGCCGGATTGCCTTCGTCTCCTTAGTGTGCACATGCGTTCCTGTCTTAGTTTCCGTGTGTTGACTTGCTTGGTTTTGGACTCTGCCTGGATTTCGTATTTTGTGTTTTTCCCCGACTGGACTTGGTCGTTTTCGTTGACTTCCTTCCCAGCTATGACCTCTGGAGTTTAAGTAAAGTTTTGTTTTGAACTGCATTTTTGTCTCCGTTGCGTCCTTCTGCGTCAGAGTCCCAGTTCTGTACAGAAGCGTTGCAGGACAATCTGGCCATGACAGACTCAGCAGGGGGAGACGCTATTCTCTCGGCTCTCTGTGCCCGAGGGAAGAAGCTTCCCGTCGTGAGCAGCAGCTGTCCTCTCTTGTCACTTTTCAGACTTCTTTGACAGACCAGTTTCTAGACCTTTCCACTCAGGTGCAACAGCTGCTCGCCCTCCTGAAACCCACTGCTTCCACTCCTGACCCGTCGGCGCCCCGGCCGACTCCTGACCGCCAGAGCCCCGGTCTCCAGAGCCCCAGGTCCGAGGCCCCGGTCTCCAGAGCCCCGGTCTCCAGAGCCCCGGGTCCGAGAGCCCCGGTCTCCAGAGCCCCGGGTCCGAGAGCCCCGGTCTCCAGAGCCCCGGTCTCCAGAGCCCCGGTCTCCAGAGCCCCACACACGCGTCACAAGAATTTGATGGTTATTTATTAAAAAGGTTGCAGTAAACTCTCAGACCTCAGGTTTCAGAGCTTCCTTTTTAAAACAGCACCTACTTGTAACTAAAGAAAGACTGATACTCAAATGTATAGGCCAACATTCAGCAGATATTTGTTTTTGGATAAAACAAACGACACAAAATGTGCAAGAAAAACACCTGGTGACCTGGAGAAGAGTTGTGACGTGTTGGGCATGATGTATTTTTCCAAATGCATATTTTTACAGTATGACTGAGAGAGAGCCTCTTTGTTTTAGCTTCCTCTTCACACATGTAACAGTCTCGCTTTGTTCCCCAGATGCAGAGAATATGTAAATCAGTCTGTCTATGTTGTGCTCATCAGCTGAATCCCTCCTCTGTGATGAAACCACCACAAGGGGAAATGTATTTGATCAGGTATGTCCATCACCACATGGGCAAAAACAAAAACCTGTGTTTGAGAGGTAAACTTAGTACGCTGAAGGTTGTTTTATTCTACAAATACTCTTCACTTCTCTTCTAAAATAGACTGGAGTATGTGTTATAAGAACTGTCTGTTTGTTGTTTTATGAATACAGTTGCTTTGTCCAGTGTTTGTTCATAAACAGCTTGTGTTTGTGTGTTTTGTTGCAGTTCCATAAACATTTCAAAGAGCTGTTGAGGGACAGTATTGTCTGGAAACTCGAGAAGCAGGAAACTGAAAGCAAAGGAGCAATAGATGCATAATTGTTTATTTTTATTATTATTCATGTTTGATTGCTTCAATCAGAAACTCTGTTCACACTGCTTAATGTTTCCAGAATCAGTTTCACGTCCACTGACAGCGTCCTTAGGTTGTGGCAGAAATCATTCTGCATTTCATCGGGCTGCTGAAGATGGCTCTATAAGAAATGAAATGGTAATGGACTGTACTTGTATAGCGCTTTTCTAGTCTTCCGACCACTCAAAGCGCTTTTACATTACTAATCATTCACCCATTCATACACCGATGGCACAGCCTTCAGGAGCAACTCAGGGTTAAGGGTCTTGCCCAAGGACACATCGACATGGACTGCCAGAGCCAGGGATCGAACCGCCGATCCTCTGATTGGAGGACGACCCTGCTCTCCACTGAGCCACAGCCGATTTCATCCTTCTTTATTTCTTCTGTTGATTTTTCTTCCATTGTATTCTTTTTGCATTGTATTAAAACTTTTAGTTCTCCTCAAAATCTGTTTTCTGTCATTCATTTTTGCATTATGTGAGGGTTATGTTATTGTTCCCACTATTCTTTCACTCCTCAGTTTTGTTTTTAAAAACTAAGTTGTATATCAGCTGCTTCAATCAGAAACTCTGTTCACACTGCTTAATGTTTCCAACATTAAGCCACTTGAATGCGCAAAGCATGGACGGAAAACAACAGAAACAAGTCGGCGTAATTTTAAATTGTATTTTATTTTATTTATAGAATTAATCAGATATGCATTAATCAGCATATCTAGGGGCTGGACCAAGGCGAACCTGAGCCAGCCCTAACTATAAGCACAACTTTTGCCTAATGGCGTACACTCATAATAAAACAGTATTCGGTAATGGTCCGATGAGAGAGGGTTCGTCCCCTTGCCTGACCTTGTTGTGGCAGAAAATCAATGAAGAGACGAAGTTTTTGGAGTTTGCAAACAGAAGAGATATTTTATTGCAGACGAGTTTACAACAACATTCAACACGTTAGTCCTTCCATGATCTCTTATATACCCTTAGTCTCGCCCCCCTTACATCACTTTCAGCCAATCACATCTTGCGGTTGGACCATGACAAAGCACATCTGGCCTTTCACTCACGCTCTGTTTTCCTTCATTCAAAGTCAGGTCATGTCAACCTAACTGACATGACTAATGTCACTCTCACCTCCCCACCCGTCCCCACCCCTCCTGGCACGACTTTGGCACTTGTTTTTGGGAATCGCTTATCTCCCTCATTCCCACAGATGATCTTATCAAACAAGTTATTGGGGTTCAACATAACACATTATATAAAGTTGTCTAAGATTTTACTCAACAACCTACAGAGATAAGCCATCAGCCCGGTCGTCCGCGGGTTAGCTCTTAGCCCGTTGATATAGGTGGGCTGTAACAGGATGGCCTGGTGGTCAGACTTGCCAAAAGGGGGTTTGGGGACAGCAGCATATGCCTCCTTTATGTTACTGTAGCAGTGGTCTAAAGTGTTTTTACCTCTTGTGGGGAAATTCACAAACTGGTAGAGTTCAGGCATTTTTTTATTGAGACTGCAACGATTGAAATCCCCCATAACAACGACAGCTGCCACCGGATACGTCTTCTCATGTCCGCTGATCATATCGTGTAATTCCCTGAGTGCATTTTCCTTTTTGGCTTTGGGTTGGATATACACAACACTCAAAATGATGCTCTGCACTTCTTTTGGCAGATGAAATGGCCTGCACCTTATTGTAATATATTCCACATCCTCGGAGCAGGACTGGGATATTACCTTCGTGTCGGTACACCAGGACTGTTTGATGAAGATCACGGTTCCTCCGCCGCGGGTTTTGCCGCAGTCCGAGGCTTTGCGGTCGGCTCTAAAGGCTTTGTATCCCCTCAGTGTTATGGCCCCGTCAGGAGTCGTCTCTCTGAGCCATGTTTCACAGAAACACAACACAGAGCAGTCCTGAACATACCTTCTTTTCTTTATTCGGGATCGAAGCTCCTCCATCTTGTTTCCTAGAGACCATACGTTAGCAAAAAGTATGACCGGGAGGGTTAGCCTTCCTCTGCGAACCAGGTGCCGGAGTCTCTGCTGGATGCTTCTCCCCCTAACGCGTTTAAGTGGCGGCCTCTGGTTGTCAATAAATAATGAAAGAAATACGGGACAGCCCTAGTTAGCACTTCTTCGTGTGTGGAGAGATATTGATCTCAGAGTTCTGAAGCTAACAACTAAGTGGAAATCTTCAGCACCAAGGACAGCGATCACGCTATGGTTAATTGTAACCTCTGTATGGTTTGCACTAGGCTGTTACACCACGGATTACGTGTGAGGCCAGTATAGTGGTTGGTTGTTACAATGATGCTGACTGGCAATGCTAAAAGCAAAGTGAATATTCAACCCAGTCACCAGAAAAAAATGTTTTTTCATTGTTTGTTTCTGCAAACCAGGGGATGTGTTTCTGAACCAAAAAAACATTTCTTGAGTAAGTTGCATGTCGGCCTCGTATCACGCTGGCTGAAACTTGCACAATGCCACGTAGCTAACTCTGTGGAACAATCGGTTAGGGTTTAAAAGAGAAGCGATGTACACATTCAACGTATCCTTGGTTTGCAGGAACGTACAGTGCACACATTTCTCTTCTGGCGACTGGTCTGGAATATTGGACTCAGTTTGGTCGTGTGGTGAAAGGAGAGAACCAACTTTGCTCGGTTTCTAGTGTGTGTGAAGTAAGGCAACGGTTTCAGACACACAGCTGGAAAAAAATGTATAAGCTGCTAGAATATTTAAATAAGATAAAATGACGTATAAATTAAAAAGCCAATAACAATACAATTCAAAAACAATACTCAAAATTATGAAAAACTTCCAAATGTATTTATCTTTCAGTCAGCTCATGAACCTGCAGCCCACCCTTTCAAATTAAGAGCTCACCTGAGGTCCAGCTGCTCCACCCGGCGGTGTCTCCATGGCGATCCAGCTGCTTCTGGCTGGAATGACCTGAAGAAATGATGCAAAGGCAAAAACAACCAGAAATCAGTTGGACAAGGTCGTTTATGTGACGCAATAAACTACAAAATGATATATTTGCAAAATGAATAATTCTGTTTCTGTGCCAACTGACACTGATTTGGCAACATGCAGTATATTTGACACTCCTCGCAGGACAAGTCAGCAGAACAATAGGGTAAAGGCTGACTCACCTTGGCATTAACTACACAAACAGGTTCTTGCGGTTCATCAACTGAAACTTGGGCGTGGTTGAATGCAGGGACGGGCAGGAAAGAGCTGATATGATGACTGCCTACAACAGATATGAATCAATAAAGATAAAAAGTTCTCGACATATCCCAAAGAGATGAGTTAGAATACAATGAATGACTGATAATGAAATGAACTCCTTAGGTCACACAAGCAGTAATCTAATTAATTAGGATTGAATTAAGTTGGTAGATCTGTTATGAACCAGGAAATGACAAACGCTCTGTCAGCATCCATATTATGTCTTAACAGCAGGTACCTACAGACGTACAACGTTCCTACCATTCCATCAAGTATAATGAAATGTCTGATATTTATATAAATAAGGCAAACATGTATATTAAAAAAAGAATCTGGGTCTCTTACCTGGACTCTGAATGGCCGACTCTGCGAGATGATGCACTGCGTTTGAGTATTTAGAGGAAATGGCACAGTTATAGGAAGTGGCGCACTTACTCTACGCTGGGCGTGTCTTTCATCTGAGTTATTATATAATTAATATTTTTAGATCCAAAGGCTGACTCACCTTGGCAATTGACAATTGAACGTAATGAGAGCGTACCTTTGGATTGACAGTTTGATCAACCGACCATATTTGGATTTGTAGCCAATAGGCGTGTTCTCTCAGAAGTTTCCCGGCTCCAGGGCATTCTAGAAGACCCGCTCACGAAACCTAGCTTAGTGCTAATTAGCGATTGATAGCCGACTCTGAAAATGGCAACAGGTGGAGATAATATAAACGCAGCCGTGGAGAGGATATCGTCGCATGTGGAGATGATATTGCTGCAATAGCTTCAATAGCTTCAATAGATGAGCGATTCCCAAAAACAAGTGCCAAAGTCGTGCCAGGAGGGGTGGGGACGGGTGGGGAGGTGAGAGTGACATTAGTCATGTCAGTTAGGTTGACATGACCTGACTTTGAATGAAGGAAAACAGAGCGTGAGTGAAAGGCCAGATGTGCTTTGTCATGGTCCAACCGCAAGATGTGATTGGCTGAAAGTGATGTAAGGGGGGCGAGACTAAGGGTATATAAGAGATCATGGAAGGACTAACGTGTTGAATGTTGTTGTAAACTCGTCTGCAATAAAATATCTCTTCTGTTTGCAAACTCCAAAAACTTCGTCTCTTCATTGATTTTCTGCCACAACAAGGTCAGGCAAGGGGACGAACCCTCTCTCATCGGACCATTACCGAATACTGTTTTATTATGAGTGTACGCCATTAGGCAAAAGTTGTGCTTATAGTTAGGGCTGGCTCAGGTTCGCCTTGGTCCAGCCCCTAGATATGCTGATTAATGCATATCTGATTAATTCTATAAATAAAATAAAATACAATTTAAAATTACGCCGACTTGTTTCTGTTGTTTTCCGTCCATGCTTTGCGCATTCAAGTGGCTTAATGAAAATTCTGAGAGAATACGCCCATTGGCTACAAATCCAAATATGATTGCTTGATCAAACTGTCAATCCAAAGGTACGCTCTCATTACATTCAATTGTCAATTGCCAAGGTGAGTCAGCCTTTGGATCTAAAAATATCAATTATATAATAACATTTGTATTGCTGGTTTTGCTTCAGTGTTGCATCCATTGAGCTGGTTGCATTTTCTTTCCACACACTTGTTGAATGATTGTTGTTCATAAAGTGACGGAAGATGGAGCAGTAACATTATGTTTTGCATATAACATAAAAGCGGCCAGGGATGACCATATTTCTAGTTAGTATTTTTTTCAAACCAACAGCTTCCCCAAGTGGCCATCTCACCACATTACCAGCAAATGAACCTGCAAGTCTATTTATAATTTGGACAATTCTAACTATCAAAGTAAGTAAATATGATAAAGATTATCACAAAGGATGATTCATTGTTGAAGCCCCACTTTAAGGTTATACATATTAAATTCATTACATGGTTTAAAGGATTTTATTAATTAAAAGAATGTATGACTAAAAAGAAGACAATCTGATCTGTGTTATGCAAACAGTAATATTTTGTCATTTATCAGCGTCTTTTATTAAACAGTATTATTTGAACAAAGTTGAGTTAATCAAAGCCTTGAATCTACAAAGGGGTGCAAGAAACCAGAATATGATGAAAGCAGATCACTTTGTCCTTCTCTCTCAGTCTTCCTCATCTTCTTCTCCTCTCAAAGCGTGGCGGAGTCTCCTCCAGAACTCCCCAATCCTCTCCTCCTCCTGAGGCCACTCCAGGTAGGTGTTGGAGCTCATGAGTTTCCGCAGTTTGCAGAAGCGTTTTGGGATGTCGTCCTTGGACAGCGGTTCAAGCAGGACCAAGATGGCCGCGTCTCCGCCGGCACTCCCATCGAACAGCTGGAAGTGGGAGAAGTCCAGCTCGTAGCGGCACCAGTCCGACTGGACAAAATTCTCGGAGAGGACGAAGACGGTGCGTCGGCTGCGCTCCATGGCGCTCATGATGTTGTCCACAATCCAGTGTCCAGGAAGGAAGTCCCGCTTGTGAAGACACAGGGTCAGAGGTCGGGGAGCTCTGCGGTTCACAGAGTCTTCATCGTTCTCTCTGGAGGTGTAAAAACCAGAGAGCAGGTAATGTTTCCTTACAATCTGCTCCATGTTTGGTAAATATTGTTTAAAATGTATTGGAGGGATGGTAATTTGCCCCAAAAATTCTTGTGACATAAAGCTTTGTTGATCATCTTAGACCAAACTTTAACTTCAAGTCAAGTTTACCTCAATCAGAAGATATACGAGTTATGACACAAAAAGTAAAGTACCTCGGAAATGCCACGTGGTGGTCTAACTTTGTAAGTACTTTTTTAGCTTTTGAGATACCCCGCTAACTAGCAAACAGATAAACAAACGGATAAAATGTTATATTGTTTTAAGTATAACAAAAATCTAGTTGGACGTTACCTTGGCTCCTCCAGCTCAGGTACCAAGAAGTTTTCCACCCAGCTGGCGTCTCTCTCGCTGTAGGACACAAAGGCGTCGTAGGTCAGCAACTCCTCCGATCCCGCTCCATCTCTCCGTCGCCGCCGTCGCCGGGAGCTATGCTTGGCCCTCAGCCACGCCCACGTCATCTTGAGGTACCAGAATGCATGGAGGCGCCACAGCAGGACGCAAACAAGAAACCCTACCAACAGCGCCACCCCACAGCTGACGGACACAAACAAAACCCGTTGGCACACGACAACCGAGAGGTGGACTGACCCACCGGTTCCCCCTGCAGGTAGAGAGGAGAGTCGCAGACGTAGCTCTCTTCTCCATCTGTCAAATGCACGCCTCCTACTCCTTCAATGGCCGACCGGAGGAAGTAGACAAAGTCACAGGAGCAGACGAATTTGTTCTGACCCACCTGGAGGTCCTGGAGCCGGCTGTACGACTGGAGGTCCGAGCGGTCGAACATGTTCAGGGTGTTTGACTGTGGGGGAACACACTTGGGTCACACTGGGGGAATGCAGGATAAATGTAAGATTGAGTGATTGGTCCGTACCTGTATTGTCAGTGTTTGCAGATTGGGGAACAGCCATCCATGGGGCAGCCTCAGTAACTTGTTTCCAGAAAGATGGAGCTCTCTCAGGGCAGGAAGGACCAGGATGAAGCCCTTGAGATCGTTGTTGCTCAGATCCAACACCTGCATGTGATAAAGCACAAGATAAAAGTGGTGTTTGTTGCGATGGTGTGTCAGGTCTACTGTCAGGATTACTGCTAAATGGTCCGATCTCAGTACCTCCAGAGTTGCAGGTAGACAGGGGGTGATGGTAGTAAGTTTGGCCCTGGAGATGTTGAGGTGTCTCAGGGTGGAGGGCCAGGAGCAGCCCCAGGGCATGGAGCTGTATCCGTTCCTGCTGATGTCCAGGTGGGTCAGTTTGGAGAGCTTTGTTACCTGCCGGCTCATCGTGGACAAAGACTGGACAGCAGAGAGACAGAGATATACTTAAGGGATTAAAAGACAGATACAAAAACACGGAAAATCCTCAAAAGATTTGGCAGTTTTTAAGTTTCACAAAGGCACCTTCAGAGCGTTTCCGCTGAGGTTTAAAACTCGGAGGCCCTTCAGAGTGCCGTCTCCGTCGCACAGCGTCTCCACCAGAGTCAGGTCGGTCAGCAGGTTGTCGGACAGGTCCAGGTACTGCAGGTTCACGAGCAGGCGCGACGAGAGACAGGGCAACACAAACACCTGAGGGTAGAAGTTCTGACTTTAAAACCACACTCCAAACTATCTGTCTTTTAATCTTACAATTGGGACTCTTTGCTCCAGCTATGTAGTGGATTGCTGTAGTAGCTATTGCACGTGACGGATAACACCGTCCTTACCTGACTGTTTATGATGGACACCTTCCTGGGGTAATGCAGCAGAAACCCCAGCTGCAGAAAGGAGGCAAACTGAAAGACATCCAGCACGACGATGTTTCGTAAGAAGAACTCGTCGATGCATTTATGGTCAGTCCATCTGGCTTTCTCCCACCTAACACCAACGGAGAAACAACAATCCAATGAAACGACTCAGTAGGTACGCACATTCACAGCTCAGTCACCTTTTTGTCGAGCTGCAGATTGGTGGTCTACAGAATTTGCTAGATCGTGCTGCCGTGCTGGTTTCATTACCTGCCCTGGCCTGTCAGTGTGGCGCCGTCCAGGAACAAGGAGGTGAGCGGCGCTCCATCCACCGTCACCAGGAGATCAGCAATGGCATCATCGGAGACAGAAATGTTGCGGAAGGTCATTGTCCTGAAGAGTGACATCATAGAGGGGCGACTGGTTGGTTTGCATGCCAAACTGATTTTACATTTTTATGCATTTAAGGGGAATCACCCCAAAGATTGATTGATAACGACATGAAACATCCCCAGTTGATGACTTTCAATAAGACAAAGTTTTCTGTAATGTTATGTTGAAATATGTAATTGAGACCTTATCTAATGGTAACTTTTGGTTAATTTAGGAGAAATCTACAGAGGCAAATCGACAAAGTAGTAAAATTTATGTTTTCTTTCCACTAGTCTGAAAAAAGACATGGAAGCAAAATAGCCCAAATCTCAAAATATATCAGTTCATGATAAACAGTTTTTGCCTGTAGTATCTCCCTGCATGTCTTCCATTCTAAATTCCATTTTTTGCTAGTTTCAAATGGCAGGAAGAGGTTTGACATTTGAAGTTAGAGCTACAGTTAGTAACTTTAAGAAACTTATTATAGTGAACTGTTAAGCTGTAAAATGAGAATGTCTATGACGGGCTGCCATGTTGAAAACAGACGAGCCAAAACCAAGCACCTCTGAGTTGACATTGCAATGTGTGTTCCTCAGTGATTCATAAAGCATACTCCATGAAGGCGAGTACTGTGGACAGACCTGACTCTTCTCCTGGCCGTCTCTCTGAAGGGCTGAACAGACTGATTGCTAATCAGATGGAGGTCTTCCAGAATGAGCGGCGTCTCAGGGTATGACACGTCCCCGAGCACAGCCGACGCTAAGGCCGCGTTCGCTAAAATTGGACCATAGAGGCTCAAAGTGACACGACCCAGCGGCCAAATGTCCGCCAGAGCACCGGCTTCATACCTGTAGAGAGATTATATTTAATATTTAGGGCTTCAGTATTTGATCTTCACATTTACAACCACAGCAAACGTGCCCTATTGAATGTCCGTATGGTTGATTAAACATGAAAGAGAGCCCTCCAGGATGCCCATCCATGGAGAAAACGTGATAAAGGGCCCTTTAGGAAACCCTTCTAGTGGGGAAACGTGATGAAGTGCTATTTAGGATGCCCAATCAATGGAGAAAATGTTATGAATTGCCCTTTAGGATGCCCAATCAATGGAGAAAACATGATAAAGGGCCATCTAGGATAGCCTTCCAGTGGAGAAAATGTGATGAAGTGCTATCTAGGATGCTCTTCAGGTGGAGAAAGCGGATGAGATTATACTTATACTTATAAGTATTATTATACTTTCACTAATCATCTGCATTTATAATCAATTTGCTAAACGTGGATCATGTGACATTATCACAAATCACAGGGTGAAAAGGATAACCATAGGAACCACATCGAATTTGATTCTTCAAACTCGCTGATGCAAACCGTCCTCCTGAATCAGCTGCATCATGTTTTGGTATTTAATATTTTGGTATTTTCTCTTTACATTACAATACATTACAATAAACTCTATCTGAAGTGGCCACACAGTCAATAATGTTCTGTGCTGTCTGCCACAGTGTAACATATATATATATATATATATATATATATATATATATATATATATATATATATGTCTTCTTTTTTTCCTTTTAAAGACATTCTGTGTAATTGAAACAAACACACACAAACAGTGTCAGTCCTTGACCTTCTCAGGTTGTTGGCGTGCACAGTGAGCTCCTCCAGCTGAGCGACTCCAGACAGATCTCCTCTCTTTAGCTCCTCCAGAGCAGGACCTCCAAACCCCAGAATCCTCAGCCTGACCAGCCTCTGAAACAGTGGACGAGAACCCAGGCAGCTGGAGGACACAAGACACACAAACCATGAACATCGAATGCCATTTGCAGGTTACTGCTCGACGTTTAAACTGTGACCTGAGTGCTTTACCTGTACGGGTTGTGGAGCAGGTTGAGGTCCTGGAGAGCTTGTAGCTTGCTAAACCATCTGTGGTTGAGAGCAGTCAGCTGGTTGTCAGACAGATCTAGCTCCTCCAGGCTCCACAGAGAGTCAAACGCTGACGGATGGATCACAGCTAGTTTGTTACCTGGAGGACAGTAATATCGACATGTAAAACAAGCCCTACATTCTAGGGGTTCCACAGGGTTCAATCAGAGGACCACTGATTTTCATTTATTATCAATAATGTTTTTTATTGCCGTTGGTCTTATTGTTGCCTTGCAGAGAAGATCCTCGTGACCGAGGCATTTCATTCCTCCACGTTTGACTCTTTGCCTCCTCTGTTGTGAAGACAATTGAAGAGACGGACACAGAGATGGTGTTGCTTTTCTTCTCCACCTTTTCCTCTGTGTTAACTCTGATGTTTACTTTAAAAAACCTTGACCGTCTAGATAGGAGAGTCTGCAAGAGGAGGGCTAAAGAACCCCTGTTCTGATGAGCGACTCAGTCATCATTGTCAGGTGTCAATTAGAAAAAGTAGACCTCCTATTTTAAAAACATTAGCTCTAGCCAGTTTGCCAAAAAAAGGGTGTATCACCCCGCACACTGGCTAAAGCTAATGTTTGTAAAATAAGAGCATAGATTTAGCTGAGCTGATTGAGAGACATCTCTAGGTCCGTATCTTATAGGTCTTCACCAGAAGCTTTTTTGCTAACCTGCTTTGTTCTCCTCAACAAACTTTGTCTAAAAGGAACAGTGTAGGATTTAGTGGCCTCTAGTGGTGAGGTTGCAGATTGCAAGCAGAGTACCCCTCCATCCCTCCGAGTGTTATGATCCGTTGCACCCCTAACATGTGTGTGTATGTATATGTATGTGTATATATATGTATATATATGTATGTATGTATGTATGTATGTATGTATGTATGTATGTATGTATATACAAAAAAGTCTGACTTGTACATTAGTAGAAATACTCTTAAACACAAAAATGGACAGAAAACCTCAGATGTCATGTTTTATTATGGGAGCTCTAGCCTTTTTATCAATGAAGCCAATAAAATCCCATCAACGTTACCATGGAGACTCAGAGCCCTCAGCCTCACGTGTCCTGTCAGATCGTCACCCGTCACCACGGTGATGTTGTTGAAGGAGAGATCAAGAGTCAGGGCCTGGTCCGTTACCGTGGGAACACGGATTAATCCGCCGTAGGAGCAGTTACAGGCGAGCCGCAGGTCACAGCGATTGCAGGATGGCCTCTCGCCGTCTGGGTTTGACCTCTGACCCCAGCACAGGGCAATGAGGAGGAGGAGGAGGAGGAGGATGGTGAAGTAAAGGTTTGTCGGCTTTCCCATCCTGCACGGAATGAAAATGGTGGACGAATGAATCAGATAGTAAACTGAATGAGCATCAAGTGGAGAGACGCACAACCAAAAGAAACTCAGTGAGGAACTTGGATTTGACAAAAGAGGAAGTTTTAACATTTTATCACTCTTATTAATAAACTTTTATGGTCAATGCAATAACACTTTTGTGATGCATCCATCAGATGAGGGTCTATAGAAGTCAATATTATCATTATTATAATTATAATTTACTTATTTGTTACATGTTAGAAAAAAATATGAATATATATTTATATACTTTTTCTTTTTTTTAAATGTGTCAAAGTTCCCCAAATGCATTCATTCTCTTTTATAGCCCTCATAAGCTTCCTTATTCTGTCATTTATTAATTAATCTGTGAACCAACAACTGCCGCTGTCATACACAGAAAAATATAATTACGATAGATAAGTCAAACTTCAGGCATGACGGCATCTTAAAAAAATACAGAAAATATGATGTTTTGTTCTAGGAAGTCTGTATTGCCTTACCCTTTGATTCTGGTGATAATGAGGGGAGGAATCTCTAAAATTGAGAAAAGACAAGAGAAGGAGTTAAACAGATTAACGACCGTTAAGAGAGGAAGTAAAAACTTGAGGGTGAAAAGAGGCAGTGAGCATGAAAATTCACTTTTGGGAGGAAACGGGTGTGTTTGTGTGTTTGTGTGTTTGTGTGTTTGTGTGTGATTGTATGACGACGTCTAAAGAAAAGTACAGTGAATTCATCTTTTGCACAATTTTAGACTAAACAGATAAGGTCTAAGTATTTGTTAAAGAAAATTACAATCAATTACAATCATAAATTGTAAAAAGAAAATGACTTTTGTGCTAAAATGTTTTGTTTATTTGAACGTGTATGTTGAATTTCATCAACTCCTTATTGGTTATTGCTCTATGAAACAAGCTGAAGTATAGCAGCCAAAATGTTTTATTATCTTGTTTGTGGTTTCTGTTACATAATAAACTGTAAGCGCTGTATTTACTGGACCGTGACCACTGTGACATCTGCTCAGTCTCCAACCAACACTTCCCCTTTGTCACTTTCAGAATGACAAGTCAGCTAAACAAGAATCACAAACTTGTCTTCAGATTTTCTTTTTGAACTCTGCAATCGTTAAGAAGCGATGGAAAATGAATGTATAAATGATAGAAGAGCTGATGATACTTGAAATGAAATCCTTTAATCGCTGTCACAAAGGGCTGATTTGCAAAAAAGTACCATTAAAACACAGAATACAGAATAGAAATCCATGATGTTACAATTTAGTGCAGAATTGAACAGTTCACTGTCGAACATCAATATGACATAAAAGTATCTCCCATCTTAATGAGGCATTAAGAGCCATCAGACATTCAGACAGAAGAGGAACCAGGACAGAGCTTTGGTTAGTTGATGGTTTTATTAGTATGAATCGGATCCACGTTTTGGAACGACAGTTCCCCGCATTTGCGGTTTAGGTAGATTAGACACCATTCAAAGTAAGCCGAATTATCTAGGAGTTCCTGTTTGCAGTGAACCCATGGTTGGACAGAGGTCACTGGATCACATGATGATTCTGGGACCAGTTCTGCAGCTGTATGGAGGACTTTTGATCCATGCTTCTACACGCTTTAATGGAGGTTTATTCGACAAAGGACATCGGAAATTATGGCTTCAAAAGGAAATGTAAGTCAAATGTAATGTGGAAATATGTGTATGGTGTCTGTGTTTTCAGATTATGACTCACAGGAGGGCATGTTTGACGCAAACTGCTGAACATGTGCTCCATTCTACCAGCTGATGGCGCCAAACTCCATTTATAATGTGCTACATGAATATTAGTTAAGCAATCATTGTGCATCTATGTATCTGTAAATATAATAACATGAAAGAAAAACATGTTTACTAATTCTGCACAATAACCTCAGTTCGTTATGATTATACAATGCAGTGCCATCCAATAACATTGTAGAATAAGCATTAACTCTTCTTTGTCATCATTTCATTTCCTTGGACTTTGAGGTCAGACATTGCACAAACAATGATTTATTAAAGCAGAGCTGCAGATACTTTTTTATTGTGTATATATTTTAGCAGATTATCCCTTGGGTAACATCATTTTTACCTTTCATTTCATCGTTAACAGCTTCTCGTCAGGAAGAAATATCTAAAAGAACATCATATCATATCTATATATCTCTATCAAACTGAATATGCAGGGAAAAAAGATATTCAGGTCTCAGTACCTCTGAATCTGTGTAATGCTTGTTGGGCTCATGCATTTCCTGTCTGTGTTGTGTCGTTGACGTCTGCTGCTTGTGATCACCTTCAATTTTCGTTTGACCAAATATCTGACAGCTTCATCATCTGACGTGAAGGACGGGAAGAGCTGGGAGAAAACATAGAAGGCTCTGAGCATGCTCAGTGAGCTTATTCTCCTTTGGTGGAGTGAACAAGAAGTAAACAACAGTAAAGCAATAAGTAATTATTACTTTATTAATACACATTTGACTACTCGTGTTGACAGAATTTTATTTTGAAATAGATAGGAAAATGTCTGTTTCAAAACTTCAAACTTGGCCCTATTTCAGACTTTTTTTGACATGAGGTGGCATCAATTACTCGATCGTGACACTGGTGAGATAAAGAACTGACGGGCATTGTGGGAAACCTGCTCCTTGTTAGGTTCTTAAGTGTGATTTTTAAACAACGAGAAACAAAAAACTGCTTTTATTCTACTGCTTGTGTTTGTTGAGCTGGAGGATATGATATGATATATGATATGATCCAGCCAAATTTAGACAGGTGGCACAAAAACAATCTGCAACCCAGATTTTTAACAATGCAAAGGGGGTCGAGGAAAAACAAGAGAAGAGATGAGAACCAGACAGTCTGGGACACGGTGGAGGATGAAAGAAGAGGCTCATTGAAGAAGTGATGGAACCCAAAACTCAGCGTGGTAACATCAGAGAGAATACCGACACACATGAGGGATCATCTGCTCATACACAATGAATTAATAAGGAGCTGTCTGTCTCTGCAGCGCTGCTGTCTCGCTGATATGAATCTCTGTTCAAATCTGACCTCAGAGCAGCGTGGGAAATTAAAGAAATGACTCTGGAGACGTGGTTGTGATGTGCAGGATAAAAAGGCAGAAGCAGCAGAGGAGTCTGAACACAGCGGCTGATCCAGGGACAGGTACCTTTAAATTAAATTCAATCATTTATTCATTTGCAATGTGCTCCTGTGTGTGCATGCATATAAATACATATATATTCATATACATTTATGTATGAGTCCCTTCAAGATGGTGCTTATTTGAACTGCTTTACGTACTGCTGTTTAGATTAATCTACAATATTACATATTTTTTGTGTATAATTTGCAAAGTTGTGTACATGCATGTGCAGAAAATCAAATGAAATATGGCTTTGGAGGGGAAATAGTACTGTTGGCCAGTATTGTACTTTATTTATTATGTATTACAATGCTGCAGTATTTCTTTTTATTCTTTTAATTCAAATATGTTGTGGGTACCTCTGGTACCACCTCAGGTCCCGGAGGAGGCACGTCCAGAGAGTTATTTCAGTATATGTAAGTACAAAAAGGTTTCAGAAAAATAATCAAAGTATTAAAAATTGAACAAAGTCCGGAGATTGGTTCTCAGCTGTCATAAACAAGGTCTAAAAAAAAAACCTTTCTGTCCGAGTTTCCTCAGGTTCCTCTATCGGAGCCCCCTCTCTACTGTCTGGCTTCCCTTTTTATAGTTTGAGGGGGGGGGGGGGGTTCAGATCACGTGTAATAGGCTAAACCTATTGACCTCACAAACTTCCTTATTTTATGTATATTTTAAACATGGCCCGCGAGCGTACCTCCACCTGGCCCTGATCATCCAGTTTGACCTTTTGACCTCACAGACTCTCGTCACATTTCATATTTGTGTTTGGTCTTTTTAGTTCATTGTTTTCTTTATTACCCCAGTGCTAAAGTTAGTCATACTATACGTGACCAAAGAATTCGAAGTCGGATTTGCATCACTTTTCCAACTCTTCCAACAATGTTTATGCTTGTTAGCTGTTTTTTTACACTGTTGAGACAGTTTTAGGACAGTAAAAATATTGTCTTTCTAACCGCAGAGAGATTAGCTGGTGTAAAAGAAGGAAAATGAAAGGAGGTGTAGTAAAGTAACGAGTGTTTCCCTCTCAAATAAATAAACTGAATCCCTCCTGGTAGAAGTGGTACCTCCTAACTGCAATCAAGCTAAATGAATACATATAAATAAATGTGCTTTATTACTTTTTTAACAATTTGAATTTTTTCCCCTGCTGTGTTTTGACAGTCGACAATCTTCATCATCATCACCATCATCATGACCCCCATGAAGGTCCTCAGCGTGGCTCTGGTTCTGGGCTCCTTCCTGACCCTGAGCCGAGCTGCCCCGGTGAACTCCACGGGCCTCATGAGGAGCTCGGGCCTCTGCGCGTACGAGAGGGCGCACAGCCCCCACAACATCGGCGCCTTCGTCCCCCAGTGCGACCACAACGGGAACTTCCTCCCGCAGCAGTGCTGGGCGTCCACCGGGTACTGCTGGTGCGTCAACGTCATCACCGGGGAGGAGATCCCCAACACCAAGACTCCGCCGGGGACCATGCCCGTTAGCTGTGGTGAGTGGTGGCGTGGGTGGTCTTGGTGTCTTGGACAGTTTTGGAAAGTAATATTAAAACATACTTTTACTCAAGTACTCAAAGAATTTTGAGGTATTTATACTAAAGTTTTTCCATTTTCTGCTACTTGGTACTCATAAACATTGTGGCCTACTTCACTTCACTTCATGCATCTCTTCATAAACGGAATGAGTTTATAAACATTTTTTTAAATTTAATTTAATTTAATTTAATTTAATGTGATTCAACTTAACTTAACTTGCATCTATTCATAAATGGAATTAATTTATAAAAAAATATTTAACTTAACTTAACTTTATTTTATTTATTGACAACAGTACAAAGCCTGACAGCATCGTCACAGAGATGGTTTCTTTTTTCCAACAAATAATAAAGCAGCTGCTGTTATCACATGAATCAGTTTACAGTATAAATACAAATCGCTTCAATCCTTTAAGTCAACAGAAGCAATAAAATTAGGAGAGCGTTGGTAAAATATTTAATATGTTGATTTATTTTATAGGCAGTGAGTTCTACTGCCCGAACAGCTGGACCCTCTTCGGAGAGCAGTGTTTCATCTTCATCAACAGCATGAAGTCTTGGGCCGAGGCCGAGGTGAGGACCGACGCTGCCGCTCACACATCTGTTTGCCGTTTTTTTTTTTTTTTAAATGAAATCAATGTGAGAAAACTCTGTCGACTCTCCAGGGTTACTGTCTGTTTGAAGGGGCCAACCTGGCGTCGGTCCACAGCCCCATGGAGAACCACTTCATCCAGGCTTTGACCAGAGGAGACACCTACGACTTCCCCCAGACCTGGATCGGAGGCTACGATGCCATATATGTACGGAAGACTTTTGCTTTTTTTCAATATTAGTACCTAACTTTACACACTTCCATGTGCTGTTATTGGAGTTTTATTAATCAGGCCCTATTATTCTTTTTTCCGGGTGCATATTTTTATCTCCAGTTCCAGTTAATGCCCATAATCCTCCTTGTTTTTCTCTTCTCACCCTCTCTCTGAAACGATCCGTTGTAGCTTCTCCCTCCAGAAAGTCTGCTCTGATTGGTCAGCTAGCATGCTCTGATGTGATTGGTCGACGCTTCACATTTCAAAAAACTCTTCCTCCAGAGCTTCAGCTCCGTCTCTCTGTTTCGTTGTTTGAGGTTCAAACTAGCCGGAAGGAGTTTTATGTCACTTCTGTAACATTGTGACCTCATAAAGTTACATTGTGACCTCACAAAGTTACGAAGGTGAAGGAGAGAATTCAATGGAGCCGTTTCAGGAGCTCAGGAGCTTCTTAGGGGGAGGGTAACTCCTTTAAGGCGTGGACTTCAGGTTTTACACTCTACAGACCTTTGACATGTACAAAAATATATATAACACACTAAAGAAGAGGGAAATTTGGTCCAATAACGAAACCAATGAGGACACCCTTTAAATGTAAATTTAAAAAGAATTGCTATGTATTTACTGTATTTATATATATATATATATATATGTTTGTTTGTGTCCGTGTATCCACAGCTGAATGCTTGGATGTGGAGTGACGGCTCCAAGTTTGACTATGAAAACTGGGACATGGACTACGAGCCCATGCCAAATGAACGCTGTCTGAAGATGAATTATGGATGTAATGAACTACGCAAACACACACACACATAATCACTTTTTAAAGATATTTCAACATCTCAATATTCTCTGATCATCTTCTGTATTTCAGTTCACAAGAAGTGGATCAACGCCTCCTGCAACGAGACTCTGCCTTTCGTTTGTGCCAAGGGGATCTGAAACGAGCCGGATCCAACAGCTGGAGTTCCATGTGTGTTTGAAACAGATGTGTCAAAGGTTCCGGATGAACTCCTTATCTTTGGTTTTAGTCAATACAATCCAAGAATTGTCATTTTAATTTCGATACACATTAAGATGAAATAAACCCATTGAAATGTAATATGAAAGGTGTAGCTTAATTCTTCTTTTTTAAACTTGTAGTGTTCCCTTCTGTTCGTGTGTTTAGGCCTCTGATTTCATAACGCAGCACCACCTACCCTTTTGGACTTAAACAAACTTCAATTGCTCAATCATTCCAATTTCCCGAAACTGAAAAAAAAGAAGCTTTTTCCCTCTCAGAAAAAGTGTCAAATGTTTCTAAACAGACAGAATGTTATTCTAATAATAACAATAATATATAAGGGAAATATGTATAATGAATTCAGCTAAACTCAGTGTTCAGATCTCCAAAAGTGTCCGTTTGTTCACATAGTGACTCAGTCAACTCAGTGTTTCCCAACATGAAGCGCTCCTCCTACACGGCCGGGAAATCTAATCTTTATTTATTTTTGCTTCAGAAACTTCTTATAATATATTTCATCTTCAAAAACAAAAACATTTAATATCTAACTGTAAGAAACTATAAAGAAATCAGAATATATAATATATATATATATATATATATATATATATATTTGAATCTTTCAAAATAGTTTTAATCTCTCAAAATACCCCAACAAAATATACAGTAACATATTTCTAATATCTCTATCTAGCACTGTTTTATAACAAGTTAAATTCACTTAATATCCAATTTCTGCTACTTTACTTCTACTTCTACAACCTTTTCAAAGGGAATATTTACTATTTTTACTTGTTACTTTTATTTACATTCACAATATGCAACCAGTTAATGAAATAAGAACGATTAATGTGTAAAAAACCAAGATATCACCTGAAAAATATTTTTTATAGTTCAAATATTGGACAAAAATATTATTTTGTGTGTAGAGATAAAAAATGTATCTTATTTAACAATCTGGAAATAGAGTACTTTTACTTTTACTGCTGTTAATACTACTTTTACTGAAGTGCAATTTCAAATGCAGGACTTTTACTCTTAAAAGAGTATTTCTACACTGTGGTAATGATACACGTCAAAAAAAACACAAGGTAAAAGCTTTTAAAGCAACCTTTATCTTATTTTCTTAACATTTTGGAGATGTGAAACATCATTATTGGATGATAGCGTTGTTGTTGACACACATCACATCAACACATTCCATCTTATCAGTAGACTCTTCCGTCCTTTTGCCCTTTTGTTCCTCCTCTAACTCCATGTTGACTCTGCAGTGACTCAGGCTGGGTAAACTGTCCCAGCAGCTGTTGACCAGTTTTTCAGCAGATCAATACGCGGATAAATACTGGGATCAGATCAGGTTTTAGGGACAGAGAACGGAGTGAAGGCTGAAGACTGAGAGGAGAAACTTTATCGACAGAGGATGATGAGGACGCTGCTGTGTTTGTGTTTGTGTCTGTGCGTGTCCTGGGCTCAGTCAAATCTGGATTATGACGACTATGGTGTGGTGAGTGAAAATCCATCCAAAAGTTTTAAAAGCTACCACTTCACTTCATTCACATTATTTAAATGTTATTTTTAAATATTTTTTTTACTTTTAATTGAATCAATCTAAGCATATTTTTATTTGTTATTAATTATGGATCTTTAATAAATAAGAAGCTATTTATTGTCTTATGGTAATATCACAAAATAACATCTACACATAAAAGAAAATAAAAAATGGCCAAAGCACTTGTTTATATATCATTATAATATTTTTTTTTAGTAGTTGTCTATTATTTTTAAGGCAAAAATGGTTTCTTTCAGACTAGTGGAAAGAAAACATTTATTACTTTGTCTGTAGATTTCTCCTAAATTCACCAAAAGTTACCATTACATAATGCCTCATTTGCATATTTAAACATAACATTTCAGAAAACTTATAATATAAAAACTAATTGCCTTAATATCAGTAATCAACTGGTGAAGTTTCATGTTGATATCTATTAGTTATTTTTTTACCCTATTCACCTGTAGAGTCTTCAACATGTATGTAATTTAACTAAACATATCTTTAAAGGACGTTTTCTCTAAATGAGTTTTTTCTCAGACTCTGATCCATAAATCTCCACTTCAGTAGCTCTTACATACACCAAACTTTACAGCTTCATTCCTCTCTATATTCTGAAGGTTTCTACAGAGGGGTTTGTTCAGATATCATTCATAGCCTGATTTATACAACATTTATTACTAAAAACATGGATTGTTTTCTGATTTATGGAGGTATAAAAACAGATATCCCAAAAAAATGTATTCTCTTTGTAAAAACCTTTGACTATTATATGTTGTATTATATGTTTTGCAATAGGCATTTTACACTTGAAGACACTTATTTAGTAATTTAATGGATTTATCTGTAACGATATTTTCCTTTTTTCTTCGACAGGACACCAAGCCGTCGTCACCAGTAAGTAGAATATGCTCACTACTTTATCTGTGTGGTGAATAACATTCATTTTGATATTTTTCATTCCTTCACCACGTCCTGTCTCCTCTTGTCTCCCCTCAGGCTCAACCAGGGGCTGTAGATGCTCGTGGTCACCGCCCACTAACGCGGGGCGGAGACACCTACACCCGTAACCGCTATGCCCCGCCCCCTATCAGCAGCGGCGGCAGGTACATTCAAACACATACACCTGAGACGGAAATAAAAACATATTCATTTTAATGTATTAATCGATTGTTATTCCTGATGCATTACTGTTTTATTTTAATGGTTGAGCTATTATGAATTTATTTAATTTACTTAAATTTTGATTCAATCTATAAAATGAGTATATGAAGTATTGAAACTACAGATGTCAGATAAATACAGTAACTACATTTATTTACTCAAATATTGTACTCGAGTATTTCCATTTAATGTGACTTTATGATTCATTTCAGAAGCAATTATATTGCTATATACAATGAAAACATCGTTATGAATATTATATTCCATTTCTGATGGGAATGCCACTTTTTCAGGTATTTAATACTCAATTTAGGTGTTGGCAATCCATCCAATAGGCGTTCAGATATTGCAGTTGTTGGGGGTCACTCAGAGGTCATGTTGGTGAGGTGTCTCTTGATTTCCGTCCCAGGTATCGCGGCCGTCCCACCCCAGCTCCGGTCGGAGGACAGCAGTTGCAGGAGAAGGTGAAGCAGCCGGATGAAGGAGGATGCACTCACGCCGCAGAGGAGATGGTAGGAGGACGCCAGCCCATAATAACCCAACTACTGATTTGACATGTTTGAGCTCAGTAACTGCGTCACGTCACACCTCACATATGTAACCTTTTCTTATTCTTCGTTTTCAAAATTCAAATTTCAGAGCATTTAAAAATATATATACATTTGTATTAATATGCATTCACCTGTCTGGAGCAGGTCTGATATCTGCCAATTGATTTTTCACCCATAAATCTGTTTATGGATAAACAGATTTCCTTCGTTTAGTCACTGAATCACAGACGACTAACCAGAGATTCTCTCGTCCATCAGGGTGTTTTGTGTCCAAGTGGCTGCGAGCTGAAGACCATGCTGGTGAAGCAGGAGAGGAACGTCAGGACGGTAAAAAACGGAATTACATATTTTATTTATCTGAGCAATGAGAGGATTTGGAGGGATGGATTTGTTGCATGGAATTCCTTTGCTGTCTGAGAACACATTGGGATTGACTTCCTGTTGAATACTTTTTTTTTTCACAGAGCATTAATGAACTCAAGCCTCAGGTGAATGAATTGACCCGGTCCTCCAACACCATCTACAACTACGTCAACGGCCTGTCCAACTCTCTGAGGGAGAGGCAGAGACTCATCAACGGTGAGCTCGGCTTCATTAAGCCTGAATAGATCCACGTGGAAGGTCTGATTCTAGGTCAGCCGGGTAATTTAGTTAACAATAAAATGAGAAAGGCTATTCCAAACGTTTTATTCTTCTTTGGGTAAAACTGTCATGATAAATCTGTCAGATACTTGTTTCTTTTTGAGGTTCCTTTATATGAATAAATTAATGACGAGTGACGAACAAAGTATTTCATCTACTTTGTTAACCTGTTTTATTTTTTTCATTTTATTTGGTAGGGATAGTGCACATTAATAAAGCCTTTCTAAAAATTTCCTGTGGTCCCTGAACTACACTTAAAAGTTTATTAATGTAATGCAGTTATTGAAAAATAGTTCAATAGAGTAGAAGGACCTCATGAATGATTAACCAATTTAAAAACATTGGTCAAATTTTATTTTTTTAAATATTTAAATTTGGGGAAAACATTCTCATTACATAGAAAGTTCATCGTAGTGATTTTGTGAAATTGTGTTGTTTGAAAGAATTGTAAGCAGCCAAATACATCAAATACATGAAGAGAAAAAATACAAATAGTCTTTTACAGGCACAAGAAAAAAACGATTTTTCTTAACATTGTTCCATTTGTCCAGTCTTTCCCTGAAACTCCCACATAATAAGATAAAAATAATAAAACGAACATAGATATACATCATTTCAAACGACACAAGCCGAAAACAAAGAAAGCTAATAATTTACCCATAACGATGATGGCTATTTCATATTTTCATTAAACCTTTCAATGGGCATACATTTAAAAAAAGAAAAAAAAAAGAAAATGCACTTCAGTGGTTTTGTACATTGTAAACATGTTAAATTGTTCCCTTGTGGACCTCCTCTAAGTCGTTTCCTATCCATCCCTCCGTCCTCTCAGACAACAACAGGGTGGTCGTCCAGTACAGCGACCGGGTGGAGGAACAACACGCCTACATCAAGGAAACGGTGGACACCGTCTTCCCCTCCAGCATCAGAGTGCTCCAGGTAAATAAGAGCCGACCCTCTTTTTAATGTTTTCTCTCAGAAATGTTTCTTGTTTTAAGTTGTAAGTAAAGCATCATCTTCGTCAAAATAGATGACGAGCTTGAATCTACTACAAAACAGACCGAAACACAAAGAAATGTATACAATATACTAATCTAGTGTATCCAAGCTTAAATACTACAAACACTAGTTATGTACTGTATCCAATGTGCTGTGTGGCTGCAGGGGGTCCTGGACAAGATCAGGCTGAAGATCCAGAAGCTGGAGAAGGCCGTCCAGCTCCAGAATGAGGAGTGCAAGGAACCGTGCATGACCAAATGTCCCATACCCGTGGTGTCTGGTAAGTGTGGTGCCCCCTACAGGTCGCAATGTTCAATATACGTAAGTGGCAACCTCTGAGTCTGAAAACTGAAGCTTTTACTAATGTCCACCAGGGGGCGACTCCTCTGGTTGTATAGAAGTCTATGAGAAAATGACTCTACTTCTCTCTTGATTTATTCCCTCAGTAAACATTGTAAACATGAGTTTATGGTCTCAATCTCTAGTTTCAAGAATTCATGAATATCTATACCAAATTAGATGCAGGTGTAGTGGGTAGTTACCTTGACTTGGACCATTTTTGGCCCTTTTTTATTGGACGGACAAGTGAGCATTGAAACCATCTTATAAAGCCATCTTTAGGAGCCAAAGCAAGTCTTGTTTTTGTTTGAACGCTAAAGGGAGACTTTATTCAACCGTTCTTCTGTTCAATTCAGGTAAGGAGTGTGAGGACATCTACCGTCGTGGAGGAAAAGACTCCGGGATGTACCTTATCCAGCCGGACACCTTCTACCCTCCATATAAGGTCTACTGTGATCAGACCACCCAGAACGGAGGTGAGAGTATAACTCAGCCCCCTAAACTTTCATTATATATTAGTTTGTCAATACTTTGGATATTTGGGCCTTTGGTTGGAGCATCTGTGTTTAAAAGAGAGCTTCCTTTTTCTTCTTCCCAGGATGGGTTATGATCCAGAACAGGATGGATGGCAGTGTCGACTTCGGCCGACGCTGGGACGAATATCGCCGCGGTTTCGGCAACATCGCTTTCGATGTCGGCAAGGGTCACTGTGAGGCTTCAGGTAAGACTTTTAATCTATGAAACCATTATCGGGAAGTAACAAAGTAAATTTACTTAATAGCTGCACTTGAATATTGAGGTACTTGTACTTTACTTGAGTACTTTGTACTACTACTTCACTCTATTTGTTTATTGTATTGTACTTTTACTAATCACCAAATAAATGTAAGTATTATTATTGATAAAGATAAAACTCAATTGATCCCTTTGTAAAATTCATAAGCTGCCTAGTAGTAAAAATAGTCAAATATAAGCCCACCATTTACCACCTTTATGCATCAATAGTTGTATTTCAATATAATAAAATACATGAATCTAAAATTGATCGTTCTGCATATTTTGTTTGTTTAATTGAACTAGTATTTTAGAGTATTTCTACACTGTGTTATAGAAACATTTACTTAAGAAGAAAATATCTTCTTCTTCCACCATTTGTGGAAACCATTTTGTGATCTAATCATGTCACTCATTCTTAATTTTGCCCGTTACCTGCATATTCACATACAGCATTATTCCTAAAATCTTTGGTTAACTGGAGTAAATCTCTCCTCCGTCCCGTGACAGGTGAACACTGGATGGGCAATGAACATATTAGTCAATTGACCAAGATGGGCCCCACTGAGGTTCTCATTGAGATGCAGGACTGGACAGGAGCCAAAGTGAGTCCCCAACATGTCTATTTACAGCAGAAATTATAAGCTGATCAACAGAAAGTTTATTTGAAAATATTTTTCTTTTTGGTTTAATTCCTTCTGAGCGAAAATTCAAAAATCTCTCATATATTTGGTTCTAAAAGTTGAAAAAGAAAAGTCATAGTATAGTATGTCGAAAAAAAGTCATAGTATAGTATGTGAAAAATCAAAAGAAAAAAGTCAAAAGCATGTAAAAAAAGTCATAGTATAGCATGTCGAAAATCAAAAGAAAAAGTCATAGTATAGCATGTCTAGAACAAAAACTCCCGCACACTGGCTTCTTCACTTGCATATAAATGTATTTTAGTCACGACGTTTCGGTGCAGAGACCTTCATCAGGTTATTTTACATGGAAGTGAGGATGAATGCATTTAAACAACATTTGGGGTTCGTAAAATTGGTAGACCAATCCGATTGCCCCAATCACATGACATCCACAAATCAAAACCATCGACAAATAAACAATCAATTTAAATCATATGTGGCACTAAAAGCCTACAAACATGAAAACATACACATAATACATAACATACATGAGGTATGTCTTCAATCAAAAACCACATAAAGATAAATATAGAAAAAAATAGTCATAGTATAGCATGTCGAAAAAGTAAAAAATAAAGTCATAGTATGTTGAAAAAAGTCGGAAGAATTCAGTGTAGTATGTCAAAGAAAAGGTATAAAAGATATATTAGATAAGATAAGATATTATGTTGAAGAAAGTCATAAAGGAGTTGTTGTCGAGCAATTCTTTTTGTAATTTAATTACATCTCCTCAACCTTTCATGTAGGTCCATGCCCAGTATCAACAGTTCACCATCCAGTCAGAGACGTCCAACTACGTGATGGCGGTCGACGGTTACTCCGGTAACGCTGGCAACGGTTTCCTGGAGGGATCCTTAGAACTGTTCGGTGAAAACCGCACGATGACCATTCACAACAGCATGATGTTCAGCACCTACGACAGAGACAACGACAACTGGTAAGCGCTCGGATTCTGGTGACGTCCACAGGAATCCAGGAAGGCCACGTGACGAAACCCGAAACATTTACAGTTCAGTTAACCAACAAGTCCTTCAGTGGGTTTGAAGAAATGAACAGCTAGTTGTTGCTAACGGATAACGTTGTGGCAGAAAACCAATGAAGAGACGCAGTTCTTGGAGTTTAGTCACGTTAGTCCGTACATGATCTCTTATATACCCTTAGTCTCGCCCCCCCTTACATCACTTTCAGCCAATCACGTCTTGTCGATTGGACCATGACAAAGCACATCTGTTCTTTCACTTGCATCTTGTTCTCCTTCTTAAATGTCTTAGATGTTAATCTCATTTCCCAACACTGTTTATGGGAACCGCTTATCTCCCTCATTCCCACAGATGATCTCATCAAACAAGTTATTGGGGTTCAACATAAGATGTTATATACAGTTGTGTAAAGTTGTATATTAGATAGATTTTTTCTCAACAATAACAGGCTGGCTAGCTGGGAACATGCAAAAAGTAGTCAACATAACGTCCTGCATCAATGTCTTCCCTTTGGGTATTTCCGTATATCCTAACACCTTTCTTTGACCCTGTTTCCCTTCACCAGGAACCCCGGGGATCACTCTAAGCAGTGTGCCAGGGAGGACGGCGGCGGCTGGTGGTACAACCGGTGCCACTCGGCCAATCCCAACGGCCGATACTATATGGGCGGAGCCTACACAAGCCACATGGCCAAGCATGGCACCGACGACGGCATCGTGTGGATGAACTGGAAGGGGAGCTGGTATTCGCTCAAAGCCATTAGCATGAAGATCCGGCCGTACTTTGCTTCCAGCAAATAATGTCGGAGAGCGCACACACATAACACATACAGGAAACCGCCACAATAAAAAACACCAACGTGATGTGTCCCAACTGAGTATGGGGTGTCAAACAGCACCTCTAGAAAAGCTTCAAAGCTCTTTGTAGCGTTCGACTAATATTCAAGTGTGTCCTTTATGTTTAGCTGTAACCTTTATGTTGATGGACACGCACATTTACACGCAACTGACACGGAGTCTGGGCGCCTGCTGCTTAAGTGAAAAAGAACTGAAGAAGATGAAATTTGTTTTAACCAAATGATGCAGCATGGAGTTTAAAAAAAAAAGAGAAATAGTTTAAAGTCAGATAAACTTGTCACGTCTACAGATGAAGAGAAGCTGGTTGTGAGTGAATGTGTTGTGACCTCTCTTGTAATGTGTGTCGTCTTCAGTGTGACCAACCAGGACGAGCTGACCTCAGCTGTCCTCCGCTACTCAATAAAACACATTGAGGAACATACTTTCTGTCTGGCTTTGGGTTTTTTTTACTGCACTTTAGGAACCGTAGCAAAGAAAATGTTCTCACCACAAGTCGGTTTTAAGTCCCTGCTGAAGCTCCTTCTTGCTCCTGCCTGTCAAAATAAAAGCATAAATAAACATATCATGGAGAAATATGCAAAGAAGCAAATTTGGTTTCAAGACAAGTAAGAACTCAGCACATGAGAGCTGATCAATACAAGTGAAATGATCTATTCATACGTTTTATTAGAGAAATCAAAGACGTTGGCCATGAAAGCTCAACAAACTGCAAATTAAGAAAACATCTTCACCAACTTCACAACAATTCAACTACAGACACATTTAGTGTTTCTGAATGTGGTTGTGTTTTCTCTATTTGCAGTGCATTTATTGTCAAAATGGTGAAGTTGTTTTTCTATCATTTCCATTCATCAAACTGTTTACAACAAAGAAACTATTGAAAAATAATCAAGCAAAATAGGACAAGAGTGAGACAAGGTGACAGATTTGTGTTAAACTGTCTTTTATTAACCGATCTGTGAACAAATAAAATAAAAACAACATGCAGTGACTTTGATACAGAAATGTCTGTTCAGTGTTCTGAAAGTAAATGTTTCTGTGGATATGAATAAAAGAAAAGAAAAAAGAGGAGTGTGTTCTTTATGCATTAATATTAAACTGTGTTTAGTTATTGAACAGATAAGAAAATAAAATGTAATTTAATAACATTTAGGATAAGAGCATTTGAGATCAGATAATATAAGATAAGATTATTGAAAATAAGGTTATTCAAAATTAAGATAATTTAGGATAAAACCATTTTGGTCAGATAGTTTAAGATAAGATCATTTAAGATAAGAGAAAGTAATTAAAGGTAAGATAAGATCACACAAGATTAGATAAGATGCATTTAAACCTTTATTGATCCCCAGAGGAGCATTACAGCAGCACAGAAGACAAAAACAAGAAATCGGGACATAAAACATCAGAACACAACTAAGGATACATAAAATGAGAGGTACAGTATAAACACCTAGTATTAATGTAAACAGTGTACACCAGAATAGGTTTTACTGTGATCAAGTAATGACCTGTGTTGTCTGTATTAATACAGCAA
This sequence comes from Anoplopoma fimbria, assembly GCF_027596085.1. Taxonomy (NCBI): domain Eukaryota; kingdom Metazoa; phylum Chordata; class Actinopteri; order Perciformes; family Anoplopomatidae; genus Anoplopoma; species Anoplopoma fimbria. Next base: position 1,212,913 of record NC_072455.1, on the reverse strand, counting down.
AAAATAAATATATTATTGAAAAGTATGTGGTTAACATTATACATATTTACATAGTATAGTGGTGTAGGAGACACTGTAAGGTATTATAGCGGTGTAAGTAATATGAATGATAATATTAACAATAATAATGATAATAATACTTTTATAATACAACAAAGTAAAGTATACCATGTTTTCCATATTATCTATTAAAGTATAATGTATATTAAAAGTAATAATAATACTGCTATGGTATGGTATACTATGAAATTAAAATTAAGTAATATATAAAGATATAGCAAATATAGTTGCTATATTTGTGCAACAACATGCAGAACCAGATAAATAAATATGTTATTATTTAATCTAAAAATGGGAGAAAATACTGTTTGAGATGTTTCAGGAATACATGTTTTGTTCTGAAGTAAATCTTTTGTTTACAAATAAGAAAAGAAAAGACATAAGAAGGTTGTGACATTGTAGCTGTAACAGAAAGTGTGCACGTTAAAGGGAGCGTGATGCTCTACATAAACAGAAATATAAACTGTGTTTATTGGAACAGGCCCTGACTTCCACGTGAGCCGTCAAACCTGCCTCAGCTCCTCCACGACGACCCGGTTCTGTTCGATGTCCTCAAACTGGGTCAGCAGTTCTCTCCGGACCGTCGGGATGGTCCTGTACTCGGCGGGCGGAGCCGGGCCCACGTCTACAGGCTGCAGCTTCACATGTGGGACGTCATTGGGAGGCGGAGCCAACTTCCTACTCCCGATGAGAGTCTCCTCCACCTGCTCCATGTCGGTTCGGAGCGTTTGATAGCTGAGATGATCGACGCTGAACGGCAACACCAACCGGCAGGACCCGTAGCAGGCTCTCAACTTCATGTCAATGTCCACCTGGAGACGTACAACAACACTCATATTATTCCCATAGAAGTCAATGTGGTGGACTTCTTGTGGTTGGATTTTATGTAATTCTTCCTAAAGCTGCGTTAACAGATTCTTTTGAGGTTTGCACAAGATGTAAACACAACACAGACAAAAAAACACTATACATACATACTTACTACCACCTTTGAGTTTATATGGCTAAGAAGTAATACTTTAATACTAAGATAAGATAAGATAATCCTTTATTAGTCCCGCAGCGGGGACATTTACAGGATTACAGCAGCAAAGAGGATAGTGCAAAACAAGAGACATAGTAAATAAAATAAAAATAAAAACAAGATCAAAATAAGTATTATAAATAAGCAGATGAGCAATAAAAGACAGTAAAAACAGTAAAGAACAGTAGATAATCCACAGTAACTGAAATATTATATATACAGACAGAAACTATTATACCTATTGTATTGCACAGTGTATTAGTGTATTAGTGTCATGTGGTCTACTACTGTAGTATGTCAGGAGTATTACTGTAGTTCTTTCACTGCATATTATCAAACACTTGTTTATCTCCACATCCAGCAGCAGTCTTTGTGTTTTTGTGACCTGATGAATGCTCGTCCAATATTCTCTCTCTTTTAGCTCTGTTTTTGGTCTCCACCTCCTCCTGAGGGAAATAGCTTTCTCTTTAGCTACTAAAAGCTCCCCTATGAAAGGTGCTAAAACGCTCCGTAGAGCTGAGGGCCGTCCGACCTCTCGTCTGGTCTCACCTCTGTCCGGTACAAGTCCTCCATTTGTTTCTGGACGTTGCCGAGCAGCTCCTCGAGTTGCAGCGTCAGCCGGGATGACCGTTTCCGTAGCGACGTGAGGTTCCTCTCCAATCCTTCGGCGTGTTCCACAAAGTTCAGCTTGGACACTGGAGACGAGAACTGTGTTAATCAGCCTGCGTTACTTAAGTCACCCCGTCTTCCAGAGGACCAAAACCTTTCAGCCTCACTGTATCTGTTGACGATGACCCTCCGGTTGTAGCTGTAGATGCGCGTCATCGCCGTCATGGACTTCTCAGACGCGTCTTCGTACGTCTTTGCCTTCTTACAAACCTTCCACAGTTTCTTCTCCAGCTTGCTCTCCGTCTGCGAGATCAAACCCTGGATTCTGCAGCCAGAGGGGCATTTAGAAACCTGTCAGAAAAGGAAGACAAGGGTTAACGAGGGTGTGGTGGCGGCCATTTTGGATTCTATCATCCAACTGAATGGGCGTTATCAGTGGTTTTCACCATTCTAATGCTCAGAAGGGCCAAAATAAACTAAAGGGTAGCACAAGATGCTAAACCAACACTGACATACTATCATCTTTAAGTTTATATGGCTAACAAGTATTACTGTATTTTTTCAGTTGTACTACTACAGTATTCATGTGAATCTTCAGTAGAATTCCAATATTCCTTCAGAAGTATTATTGTAGTTTTACTGTGGTCCTTCAGTAGTATTGCTTTAGTATTACTATAGTTATTCAGTAGTATTACTGTAGTATTACTGTGATTCTTCATAAGTATTATTGTAGTATTACCCTGGTTTTTAGTGTAATACTACAGTAATACTACTGGTCCTTCAGTAGTATTACTGTAGTATTAATCTAGTTCTTCAGTAGTATTACTGTGATTCTTCATAAGTATTATTGTAGTATTACTCTAGTTTCCAGTAGTATTACTGTAGTTCTTCAGTACTGTGGTATTACCGTAGTATTACCGTATGTTTTCACTTAATCAATTTAAGAAACTAAATACTTGTAGCTTGAAAATATCCCTGAAAAGTAATAACTGAGTGACTGTGTGTATCACAATCATCTTCCATGAACCTCCGTGTTTTGGACGTTGCTCACCCAGTCGTCGTCTGAGCACAGAGCACCGGCTGCCGTCGCTCCACACAGTTGCTTCCTGTGCGTCCGGCTGAGATCGGACGGCTGTCGGCCATCTTGATTCTGCTGCTTCAGCCTGGAACAAACTGCAAACAAACAAACAAACAAACAAACAGATCTGTGGTCAGTTCACCCTCAACTGAGCTCCAGATCAAACATGGCTGAAGAGATAAAGAGTGAGCTGTTTTTAGAGGACAAAGGTCTCATGTTAATGTTTTACAGCTTAAAAACAGATTCTCTGATGTGACACGAACACCTAAAATACTTTGATTTAACAAACTGCATCCAATGAACATTTACGTTCTGGGATAGAAAATCATCCCCACCGTCTCTCCAACTGATTCTTATGATTTGTTCTCGTCAGCGTGGGATTAATCTTTCCTCTACTTGTCATTTTATTTAACTTTTTTCCTCAGGGCTAAAAATATAAAATGTCAAATGTATAAAGTGAAATGCTTCTGTATTTAATCTGCTTTTGTAAATGTTAAAATGTCAAATGTTTACTGGTGAGATGATGTTAAATGATTGCATTAACAAACCATTTTTCCACAATGAGAAAAACTTTGAAAAATGTAAAATTTGTGAATATAAAATGTTCTTTTACAAAATACTGCTTTTTGTTAAATATGATTCATGAAACCAAAATGTATAGGAAAGATAATTCATGACTTACCACAACTGTTTATTTATTTGGATTTCTTATTATTATTTGAAATATATTATGATTCTATTCACAGTCACAGTGAAACACATGATTAAAAAAGTGTCCAAAATAAATAAGAAATGTCCTCATTTTTGATCAAAATAACAAATTTAAGTAAATAAGTATGTGAGGGGTTAAACTTTTCTGCTTTACTTTACTTCTGCAGACGTGTTTGATGTTTACACACTCTTTTTGTATTTTAATGTAGTTTTACTTTTTATTTTAATTATTTTAATTAAAACATTTCCAACATAAAAATATAACCGATGTAGTGTTTTTATGTTGTGGACTTAAATAACAGCACAAACCACAGCAGTTGAAGTGAACATTGAATCTTTATTGATCGAGCAGAGTTCAGTCTTTGCTCCGTACACAAGTTTGGCAACATCGGGTCTCGTTCCAAGAACACCGGTGAGATAAACAGGTCGGTGACATTTACACAGAGTGATGACAAATAAAATAAACACACAAAAACAGACATGTCGACACACCGACGCCGTTTGAGTTTTGAAATCTCAGAATGATTAACGGACTGATCGACAGTCTGAAGGTCTGAGGGCACTTTTGATTTCCTGTCTTGTTGTTTCTTGTTGTTTTTTATGTATTTAAAAACACACTTTTATGTTTTTAAATACATAAAAGTGAATATTTTATGTGATTGGATGTCCTACTAAAAAGCAGCCGGTCGGATAAACATCCTGACGGTTTTCAGGCTGTAGTTGGGCGGTTTATACGTCGCCCACACGACCCCGTTTGCGACCTCGTTGTTCCCCGGTTTGAACGCTCCGTTATAGTAAATCCCGTTCAGGTTGGCCGACTGACAGTTGTTGAACCACCACCCGCCCCCGTAAACCTCCGCGCAATTCCCCTCCGACCTGTCGTTGTCTCTGTCGAAGGTGCTGAACTTCATCCCTGCGTGGGATGCCAAAGGGCGTCCCACCAGGGCGTCGCCGGCGTCCCCGGTGTACCCGGACACGTGCAGCGGGTACCCCTCCTCCTCCGGGCCGACCCTGATCGTGTACTCAGCGCTGGCCACGCCCCCTTCCCAATCCTCCAGCTCCACCTTCAGCATGCTCTCGCCCCGACTCGTCAACAGGTGGAGGTTCTGGTTGCCCAGCCAGACCTCCCCCTTGCCCCCGGCGTCGACCGAGCCGAACCCGCCGCGGTACTCGGCCCAGGAGCGGTTGAAGCCCAGCGCGCCGCTCTCCCTCTGCTGGACTAGCAACCACCCGCCCATTAGCCCCTCCTGCTGGCAGTAAACCAACACTACCTGTGCGGAGTCCGTGCCGCCGGGTTTGATCGTAAACAGGCCGTTCGATTCCCCTTTCAGGTGGTTCTGGTGGGCCTCGACACAATCTGCGAAGAGAGAGGGGGGGCACAGCGCAGACCGGCAGTTAGCTTGGACCGGCTAGCTGGAATGCTACTGCAGTGATAAAAGCGCTAACGGTCACTTTGTCGGGAAACTCCATTGTTGTTTAATTCTTCTCACGAAACTCGACGTAAATTTTTCGAGCGACAAAACTACATATAAAGTCAATGCGAAGACACGAATAGACGCAACTGAATAACAACAATACCCAAAATGTGCCTCATTCGTGCATACATTTGTAAGACGCTTTGTCGCGTAAGCCAATCAGCCAATTGTTACAAAATGTCATCATTATGTTGGTATTTCGGCTTCCCGTTAAACGGTTTATTGCAATTAAATCACAGCAAAATCTGTTTATCTTGCTTTTTTTCTACTCAATGACCCAAAATACCTCAATAACAATAAAAGACTTCATACTGATCTTTGAGCTCTAGCAACAAACAATAACAATCGCTGTGTTCACTTCATGTTTTTGGTACATAAGGCTAGCTAGCTGATGCTAACGCACGCCGTCTAGCTGAGCGTGTGCCGCTGTGGGCCGAGCAGGTTTCTTCACTCCAGGGTGGATGTTTTGGTACCTGTTCCTACATAACCGGCCTGCCGCTCGGTGCGAGTGCTCTTCACACTCCGGGCGTGGAAATCGGGGACGTCATCCTCTGCGGCGTCCCCCCTGAGAAGTCCGAAGTCACCGCCAAATGCATCCCCCAGCAGAGATTTGGTGTCTAAGAGGCTTCCCTTGCTACCGTCGTGGACGGTCTTGGTCCCAGAAGAAGAAGAAGAAGAAAAGGAGGAGGAGGAGGAGGAGGAGGAGGAGGATGTTAAGCTGGGGAAGAAGGAGCTCATCCCTCCTCCATTGGTGTGGTCCGTCAACGCCTGGCACCCGGGGCCTCCCTCCATCACCACCTCCCTCCTCTCCACAGGGCCGTCCTTCGTGGAGACGATGTGCGTTTTGATGGTCCTGGTGCAGCTGATGCTTTGGGTGGACACGTGGCTTGTGCTGGGATATCCAGGGCCGCCGCCCATGTCGAAGAAATCGCCCCCGATCTCGGTGATGGATTTAGAAGGGGTGGAGGAAGAGGAGGAGGAGGAGGAAGAGTGGGTGGAGGAGGACGATGAGCCTGAAGAGAAGGCAGAGCCTGAAGAGAAGTCAGAGCCTGAAGAGAAGTCAGTACCTGACGGCTTGGAGATGGTTGCCGGGGAGGAGCTTGAGCCCTCCTGCTCGAGCATCAACTGGACCATATGCACCTGAGAAAGAAGAAGAAGAAAAACTTAAGCACAAGACGTGATGATCTCCAGTTACATTTGTGTGAATTATGGGCTGGATTTCACTGAACCATCATCAAGCAAGGTTTTTTGGAGGGAAATTATTGATATGAGAACTCAACCCGTCATTTCTTAAGTGATGATGGGAGGACGACCTGGAGAAGAGGCTTCAGATCGCACTAACAGGCTACTTCAGCTAAGCTAACGGGACAAGTTAGCTGTTAGCGAGCCAGTGTTAGCAATATTTGAACGTAAATGTGCAGAAATGATCAGCGTTCTACTGTTTGGAGATCCGCCGTCCATCCTCGTCCTCCGCAGGTAACGCTAGCAGTGCCATCAATGAGAGATAATCGCTGAGATAATTGATTAGCTGCAAATTTGTTGTAAAGATTTTGGAACTTTTGTTTTGCTGCTTAAGAACTATTCGTTCACATATCACAATAATAAAGCAATGTTGATTATTTTCTTAATAATCGTCTTATTTTCTCACAAAATAATCGGAAAGAACCAATAAGAGTATCGATAAGGAACCGAGACGATACCCATCCATCGTTAGCAAGCTACCGTAGTTAGCTAAGGCACTAGCTAGCATAATACTGTTACCATTAATGCAAGTGGAAGACTGTCCAAACGGTTTTGCTTAACTTAACATTTGGACAAAATGTGGATCCAACCTCACAGCAGTTTTTAGGCATTTTTTGGGTTGTTTGCCAGCAGACAAAGGTGACAAGGAGGCACCTTAAACCAATACAAGACGTGGGCGGGACTTAAATGCGCTCTAGCCTAAAAGTGGGCGGGGTTATTTTGGTGCCTTCACAGTCCGAGAGACATCAAACCAACGTAAAGAGACCCTCACTTCGGGGAACATGTTTTCTCTCTGCTCTCCCACCGCGACGCCGTCCACTTTTCCCGACTTGTAGATGTCATCCACAACGACGCCCTTCATCGGCCTGCTCTTCATCACGTACAGCGTCCCAACGGACTCGATGTTCTGAGCCGACTGGGAGTCCAGCTGGTTGACCTGGAGACGGGGAGAGAGAAAGTGGATTCTTAGCAAAATAACGGATATTACGAAAACTAACATTTGTGGACAAGATGGGTGAGAGATCCATCTGTGAGTGGGAGAAACCTGACGAAGCGTCTCTTTTTTCAATCAACCACTATTTGTGAACACAAGTGAATAAAACCACAAGTATAGACATCTCTCAATTTACTTTTTGGCAGGTTTGTGAATAAAATTCTCTCACTTAAGTTCATTATTTCAAAATTGTGCATGGACAATGTAATTATTACTTCCTTAATGTGGAGTATTTCTGGGTGAAACCAGTGGAATACAAGACATGAAGCATGAGATAACAAAAAATGTACTTCCTTCAAACATAAGTATTGCGGTTACACAGGTTTGGACCCGAGCCCAACAGATTTTTTTTGTCCATTTAGTGGACATGGCTGTTTGAGAAAATGGACAACAAGATAATCCCCTAAAATAAACCTCAATGAGTCCAAACTATATATAATAATCGACAAACACGACCCTTTAATCTCATTTCACTGTCACAAATTTAACCAAAGGCTCCTTTTCAAACTCTTATTCTTTAAAAAAATATATCTTTTAATTCCCTTGAAGCTATTTACTCTGTGCACCTATCATCTTAATATAAATATGACACATTTAAATGTCTTCTTTTATGTGTGTGTGTGTGTGTGTGTGTGTGTGTGTGTGTGTGTGTGTGTGTGTGTGCGTTCTCACCTGTTTCTCCAGTGCCACGTAGCTCTCGTGGTCCACCTCGTACTGGCTGTAGCTCCGGCAGGATCCTTTGCAGGAACGGAGCTTAATGTCGATGTCCACCTGACAGAGGAGACAATAAATAAGAATGAATGCTTCCTGTTTATTAAACGAGGGAGTTTTTGTTTCACTGTAATAAAAATATTCTGCCTTTGAAATGTATGTTTTAGGAGAAATCAGCCTTTTTAATTCAGCTGAAGCTAAAACTACATTTTTAAATGACAAATACAATAATGATTGAGAGAAACAACAAAAGCTTATCTCATGCTAATGCTAACTAGCTTAGAAACTCAGCTGCCACGCCAGTTGTGGTTAAACTATTTTGAAATAACACATTTAAATGCATTAAAATGGAAATACATTTGTTGTGTGGATTTACAGAGATTACATTTAATTTATCAGCTATGGTTTTTAAATAATTGACTATAAAATATGATTATTTATCAATAAATATAACGATATATATATTGTTTTTAAATGTAATCCTCATTTAATCTGACTCTCTCATTTTGATTAAGATCTCTCATCCAAAACGGACCTTCACAAAAACACAATAAACAGCAATTTAAAAAACTGCTGTGAATCCAAATTCTAACACTGTAATCTTTAGTGTAAATACGTGTATTTTTGTCCCTGCCGGGTCTCCGTACCTCCAGCCTCTGCATCTCCACCACCTGGTCTTTGACCCGGTTCTTCAGCGCGGCCAGGACGCCCAGCTGTCGGTCGATCTTGATCTTCATGTTGGTGATTCTCTGACGGAGACTCTGGGCCAGGTCGTAGTAGTTGTTGTCGTTACCTGGAGGAGGAAGGGAGGAGTGGACGGAGAGTATTTCATATCAACTTCACTATAAGAAATACTGTTAACCGTCTGAACCTCAAGCAGTTTCGGGGTATTTATTTTGCTCCTGTCACATTTTACTCTTTGTAATCTTTATTTTCTACTACAATATGAAAGTCCTGCTCCTCTATGGAAACAGAACAATCATGAATAGAAGTAGAGAGAACTCAAACATTTCTTTAGTGCAGAATAACACAGTTATAATGACATAAATCATTAAAAAGGATATATTATATATTAAACTATTTACATTTTTACAGCCTCTCTGCTCTGTGTTCAGCAGATTTTTTATTTTTTTTTGTCACATGACTGTTGGTCTCAGATGAATCATGTCTTCTTAGTTTCACTGATGGGCTCAGAATTTAATGTTTTTTACAGAATCTTGCATGTAGAATACATTTTTGGTGAAAAAACAAAATTTAAGCTACGTTTCTTTTCTGTAGGAAGCGTTCGTAGCACCTGATGTGTTCAAGGACTGTCTGAAAGGACAGTTTTTACAGCTTTTGGATGTGATTAACGGTTTCGTTTTGGTGATTTGCTAAAAGAAAATATACTCTATCTTGTCGGGGGGTTTTGGGGGTCAGAGGGTTAACTAACTGCCGCCAAGGAAAACCCTACGAGTGACTCAAAGGAAACAAACAGAGAAGCGTTGGATGGAAGGTTTATACGTTGGGATGAGCAGAGGACTGACCGGTGTCGAGGGTGAGTTTGTCCTTCAGGATGTCGTAGGTCTGTTTGGTCACCTGGTCGGCGGAGCGGTGCTTGCCCCTGTATTGATCCAGGAGGCTGCGGATCTTCTCGATCCTCTTCAGGGCGCTGTGGTCGTTTTGGTCCATCAGACCCTGAATCCTGCAGCCCGACGGGCACTTGGGACCCTGACGGAGGAGACGGAGACGCTTTAGCTCTTTATTAATGCAAATAATGAAGTACGAACGGGAGGGGAAGAGGGAAGGAAACGTCAGGAGGATAATGATAATTAACAACATAAATAATTACATTATATCTGAAACTAAAAGAGGAAAATGAGGAGAGAATAGTTAAGAAAAAAGACATTCCAGCTGGAGACATCCTAACATTTCTTTGTGATAAAAACACAAAATAGAGACTTTAAATGTGTTTGCTCATACTATACTGCTGTACAAAAGGATAATCATCATCTTTTGCGTCATTAAAACCTCTAAAAAACACTTTATATTGTAATTACTTTGCTTTTGCATCTTTTGCTTCCTAACAAAACCTTTTTTTTTTTTACCTTTAACAAAGCTGTAGCGAAGTCAAAATCCTTTTTCTGCCGTAAAAATAACAATTTAGATTCTGAATATGTGGTGAGTTTTTCCACAAAACACCTTTTTGGGAATTTACGCCGCCGTTTTTTGGAGCCATGAGGATAAATAAAGTGTTATCTTCTTTTATCTTATCTTATCTTAAAACAGTGAAGCTGCTGAATTATCCCAAATATCAACATTGAACAAATAGAAATATGTTCATACTGGACGTTCTTCTTAAAAAGAAAAGTCTGACTATATTGTATTTTCGCAACGTAGTTTATACAACAAATAAAAATCCTTTTGACAACATGATAAAAAAATACCAAACATCTGCATCTTAAGGTAAAGCTTTGAAGAAAATTCTCATCATTCGTGTTTTCCGGCTGCAGATAGAAGAAAGAAAGAAATCCAGAGGATCAAACTCTGGGACTATGATAAACCGATGAGATGAAGCCGTTACCCATTGGTCGTCTGTGCAGAAAGGCCACTCCTTCTCTGGGGCACATTTATCAGATCTGGTGCCGGGCTCCACCGGTCGGTTTCCTCTGGGGTCCACTACCCCGGCCTGGAGACAAACGGAGTATAAACAGTGACATTTATTTTAGGATTCTTTTATAATTTAGTTTAGTTTAAGATAACCGTGAGCAAAATAAACACATAATAAGTATAAATTAATTAACGGTTTTGAGCTTTTTCATGCATTTAAATCTAGAATTAAATAAAGTGGTTCAATCCTTGAATTTCTTTAGGAGAGTAATAACAGTGAAAAATAAATTTATATATATATATCATACTGCTGTGACTGAGAATATGAACATTGTGATCATTTGGATTTTAGCAGCTGGAAATTAAAAGAGTAAATCAACCTACTTGCTAGTAAATGCATTATTATGTGTATTAATAGCATTTAAATACCATTTAATTTAGGGTGTAATTAAATAAAGTTCAGTTTGTTGTTGTTATTTTTTATTGGAGGGTGGCTAAACCTAATTTTTTTTATGTATTTTCGGAGTAAAATAATAATATAGTTAAATAATATAATTTTATTAAGAATAGTATTATTATTTTTTTTAGGAACCAGGTTGAGAGTATGTTAAGTGTGTAATAAATAAAATTACAAAGAGAAATAAATGTATTTAATCATCTGAGATTTGAAAAATACTACATGTACATATTATTATTACTATTAAAATCATTCAGATAAATAATTAATTCATACATGAAAATATATATTTAATAATTAATAAATTAATCTGAAAATTAATTTAAAATAATAGATAATTAATGCAAAAAGAAATACATTTAAATTGGAAAATGAAATAGATTAGATTAATAGGGGGATTAATACAAAGTAAAATAAATTAAGAAATAAACTGAAACTTAATTAATGCCTCCTTTTGGTACATTTAATGGCATTTTCATTAATTTATTGAGGAATTTAATTGTTAAAAACAGCTAACGGGTAAATCAAGTAACACAAAGCAGGTTATATTATAAATGTTTAAATACAAAAATAGTCGTGAAGTTTCTCACCAGAGTTGAAGCCACACAAACGGCGGCGAGACAGACGAGTAAGTTGAGTCGCTCCATCTTTGTTCCTCTCGTTCTCCGTCTGCTGAATGATTCTCCAACGCCGCTGTCCGCTCATTTTCAAGCCTCCTGAGTTTGGTGACTCACGGGGTCAAAGGTCAGTGACCTCTGCTGTCGGCACGGATCGATACAGAGGCTGTTTTCTGTTTGTTTTTTGTGTACTGTGTGTTCACAAACTCAGCTGACTCACTGCAGGATTTACTGGTACTGATAACGAATGTTCTCTCAAAGCAAACAAACTAGTGATGACAAATACGAGACGTTTCACTTCACTTGTATACGAAGCATTCTGATAAATGTGATACTGGGACATGGCGCGTGGGTTGTAACTGGAATATTTACTCATGTAGGAAAAGAAACTTCTCAAATAGAACTGAAAAATACAAAACATTCTAATTACTGCCAAAATATATTACGTTTTTGAAGTTGTGGCAACTAAACACCAAACAAACAAACTTTTATCTCCTCAAACGTTAAGATCCAAAGTTCATCAAAACCATCAGAAATACTAAATATATTGTTATAGGAATTTATAGTGTTTTTTCTTCTTCATAAAAACACACTTTTCAAATGATAAGGAAACAAAATATTGTATTTTTATGGATTAAAACAGATCTAGTCACTCTTAGTTTTAATGCTGTATAATAATCTTAGAGCTAGTGTTAAGAAGTTAAACATCATAATTCATCTCTAATATCTATTTTATATTAATGTGAAAACATCTCCTTCAAACTACTGGATTTATTCTAGTTTATCACCAACACTACATTTTACAGATTACATTGAACACATCATGAAAACATTCTAATTGACCTTCACCCAATACTCATTTTCATTGAACAGAGCCTGAACGCATCATAATGTAACTGAACTGAACCTTCGTTTGTTGGCCGTTAGCGGTGTTGCTAACGTTACTAGCTCTCCTGTTGGTTTAAACACAGACTGGTTGTTTACAATGTAACATTATCAGAGATCAGAGACTAGAAAAGCATAAATGAAGCCCTGATCTCATTTGATAACTAAGATAAATAAGTAACAGTCTCAGTAATTTGAAAGTCCTCCAACAACGTTATAACGTTATGTTTTAGCAGCTGGCTATTTGCTTAGCATGAAGACTGGAAACACGCGTGACCAGTTAGCTTGGCTCTGTCCAAAAATGAAGAAATCTGCCCATCAGCACCTCTAAAGCTCAGCAATTAGGGTTCATTGATTGCTAGTTGTAGTCAGTATGGTTTGGGGATTGACTTTTTAACATCCTTTGGGCTCCAGCAGGCACCTCACCTCACTGATTATCATGTTATATCTCAATGTGTCAAAAATCCAAAGTGTAAAAATGACAATTTGACCTTCATACAGGAGGTTTAAACAGAATATTTGAAATTTTAGAGGCAAGTCTTTATGCTAAGCTAAGCCAAGTTAAGCAGTTGCTAGAAGTCATTTTTAGACAGAGATATACAGTTTCTCCATTTCTAGAACCCTGATCTCCAGAGTGTCCTAGTGTTTCTTGTTGTGGGTGAGTCGGTGGCTGGAGAGGTGCTGCAGCAGCCTGAAGCCCTTCTGACAGTGTTCACACTCGAAGGGTTTCTCTCCCGTGTGAATACGTGCGTGCTTAGCGAGGTTGCTCTTGTCGTTGAACTGCTTCCCGCACACTTTACAGGCGTAGGGTTTCTCCCCCGAGTGGATCATCTGGTGTTTCTTCAGGTTCACGGCCTGGGAGAAGCACTTACCGCATTGGGGGCAGCGGTGCGGTTTCTCCGGCGTCTCGTTACCTGCCAGTATCGCAAGCTCAGCGATGTCCGGCACGCACGGGGAGCGGCGCGGCGGTTTCTCCTCGTGCGTAGACCGGTGCGTTTTCAGAGTCGACTGATTGGTGTAATCCTTCCCGCACGCGTCGCACTTGTACGGTCTCTCTCCCGTGTGGCTGCGCTCGTGGACGACCAGGTGCTGCAGGAGCCGGCAGCCTTTGCCGCAGAATGAGCAGCGGTACGGTTTCTCCCCCGTGTGGATCATCTTGTGCTTCTTCAGGTTGTTCCTGACGCTGAAGGCCTTGGGGCACATGTTGCACTTGTAGGGTTTCTCTCCCGTGTGGGTGTAGCGGTGCGCCGCCAGCGACATCTGGACCCTGAAGCGCTTCGGACACAACTCGCACTGGTACGGTTTCTCTCCCGTGTGAACCCGCTCGTGCTGCTTCAGTTTGGCCAGATGCTTGAAGGTTTTCCCGCAGCAGCTGCAGCTGTGCGGTCTCTCCTCGGAGTGACTGAGCATGTGGATCTTCAGGTCGCCCTTCCTGGCGCAGCTCTTGCCACACTGCTCGCACGTGAACGGTTTCTCCCCCGTGTGGATCAGCTGGTGAAGCTTCAGGCTGCCCTCCCTCCCAAACTGCTTCCCGCACACCTTGCAGCTGTGGCACTTCTCCCCCGTGTGGGTGAGGAGGTGCTGCCGGAGGGTGTGAAACAAGTAGAAGCTCTTGTCGCACAGCTGGCAGGCGTGACATCTCTCTCGTGGAGCCTCCTCAGATACTTCTTTGCCTTCGTGGTTCTCACTGCGCACATGCAGCCTCAGGTGGCGTTCAGTCCGGAAACTCAGGCTGCATTCGCTGCATGAATACGTCTCATTCGCTGCACCTCCCCTCACGCTGCAGTGGTGCAGCTGGTGTCTGGTGAGGTGGCTCCTCTTGGAGAAGGATCTCCCACAAGGATCACAGCGGTGACGCCGGCGTTCGGACTCAGCTTCCTTCAGCTTCTGCTCTGCTTTGTTTTTCATCGGTGGAGTCAAAAGAGAGAGAGAAAGGGAAAAAAGAGCGAAGAGTTATATTGAACAGTTTCTCTGTATTTGCTGCATGAATACGTCTCCTGCTCTGCTTCTTCCGACTCTGGCGGGCTCGTCGTACCTCTTGTGGCGCTGCAGTGGTGCGACTGGTGTCTGGTGAGGTTGCTCCTCTTTGCGAAGGATTTCCCACAATTCTCACAGTGGAGATTGTGGCGTTCGGACGCAGCTTTTTGCTGGTTCCCCGCCACTGTGTTTCCATCTGAGAGAGAGAGATAGACAGAGAGAGAGAGAGAGAGAAGGGAGAAAAAGAGTTAAAACTCAAAGTTTCTCTCCAAGATTGTTTTTACAACACTGAGTCAGTCGAACAAACGATGTCTTCTTTAAATAGTCGACAAAACGACACCGTTTATCACAGCCAGAAGCCGTAATAATTGTCAGATGTTCATCTTTCCGAGGGTCCTTGAACACATCACATGTGAGGAATGCTTCTGCCAGAATAAGCAACCGAAACGAAGCTTAAATTTTGATACTTTACCCCAAAAACATTTTATTCTACATAGTGTTTAATTCGCCACAAATAAATAGTTTGAAATAACCAGATTCTGTAAAAAACATTAAATTCTGATGTTTCTCCTCAGAGAAACTATGAAGCCATGAAGTCATGTGACAAACAAATCTGAGAAACTTCAGTCTGCTGAACGCAGAGCAGAGAGGAGAGACAACGTAGGAACATTTACCTCCCGGCTCAGATGCTTCTTCCTCTTCCTCTTCCTCTTCCTCTGCTGTGACGGCGTTCTCTGAAGGTCCGTTCTGTGATTCTGCATCCGTTTCCTCCTGACGTTCCTCAGACTCTCTGCTGAGTTTGGTGGTTTTGAGGGACTCTGATAGTTGGTAGTCCTTTATGAGCCACGTCACCCTGTCGGAGGCTCCGCCCCCTTCACCCTTAAACACCACGTGACTCGTCTGCAGCTCACCAGTCCCTTTGGTTCTGGTTTCCTCCCAGTCCGGGTCTTCAGCGTCCTCCTCTTCTACCTTATAGAGGTTGACCTCTGCTCCGGTGTCGGCGCCGCACCAGACCGGGTACCGGCCAACAACCGGGTTCTCAAAGTAGTCTCCCGCCTCCTCCTTTAACTCCACCTTGATGCTGACGTGACTCTGCTGCTCCGCTGCAGCGTCCATCGGACCGCTCAGTCCCGGAGACGTCATGCAGTCCACCAGGCTGACGGAGAGCCGCCTGGGGCCGTTTTCAGGAGCTTCACATGCAAGAAATGATGTAAAATGAATATAAAATGTGCATTAATTCTACAGTTTAACCATCAAAGTGTGAAATAAAGTTGTTTTAATTCATTGTTAGCTTATAAATGCTGTTATTTCCTATCTTATTTTAATTTATCTTATTACCTATGTGCCTTTTTTGTGAGCACAAATGGAAAATAAATGCACATGTGTATCATCATTACTCATCATATTTATTTATCTGAATTTAGGTAAAGGCTAGTAAAATAAAACATCAATCTCAGTAACAGTACAAGTACTAAAACACATCAGTAATGAGTATTTTTATAAGTATAATATATCTGCAGATAACAAAGAGCAGTAAATACCACGAGATAATATATATATATATATATAAATAAATATATATATATAAATATAAAAAAATAAAATAAAATAAAAAACATGATAAATAAGCTGCATCCCCTTTCTGCTCACCTTCGGGCTCCGGCCTCACAGCTGGTCTCGGGTCAGTGGGGGTCTTCATACAGTCCACCAGGCAGACCGACAGACGCTTGAAGCCCAGCAGAGAGAGAGAGGACGCCATGACGCGTCGACGCTCAGAAGTTCATCTACTGACGGCCGAGCTGAAGGACACGAGATCAACACGTCACGTCTTCATTTAGATTCATATGAGAGAGATTTGTTTTGTTATTTTTAAATATATAGTGTTTGTTTCTGGGTTTTAATAGTGTTTAACTTTGTCTTGTTTCTATGTGAAGTGAAGCACTTTGTAAAAAATGTTTTTAATTGATAAAGAAGTTTATTATTATTATCATTATTATTTTTATTATCCACAACCACAATTAAACTAAGCAGTCATCTATTGATTTAACTGAAGTATTCACGTCCTTTAATGCAGTAGAAGTACAAGTACCACTGTGAAAATACTAAACTGCAAGTTAAGTACTGCATTCAAAACCTTGTTGCAGTAAAAGTATATAAGTATACAAGTATGATCAGCAGAAAAATATTTCCTGTCAGTAATTTACTTTTATATCTGTTTTTTTAGGATTAAGACGCGCAGATTTGAAGCTTTTGTTAAAACGTCTGTTTTCATATAATCCATAGTTTATTAGTTATATTAATATAATATATATATATATATATAAGATAACTGCTTCCAACAACTAAAACAGTTTCAAGCCCACATTTCCCTGAGAAAATATGTTGTATTTAATTGCAATGTCTAAAACCAGGAAAGATGATCCACAGGATACATTTTTTATTTAAAAGCACAAAAATATTAGTCTTAAAATATACAAACAGTGCCAAAAGTGTGGTATAAATATAATAAAATAACATTAGGATAAGGATTATAACTTTTACTGTATTAATGTGTTTATCATGTTAATGTTGCAGGTGGTTGCATTTTAAATGTGTTCATATATATATATAATATATTATATATAATGTATAAAATACATATATAATGTATAAAATACATATATATATCTATATAAATATATATATATATAAAGATATAAATAGATCTATATAATGTATAAAATACATATATATCTATATATCTATATATATAAATATATCTATCTATATGATGTATAAACACATGTATCGTTAGTGCAGTAAAAGTACATTAATCTCTGATATTTGGTGCAGTAGTAGTATAAAGTATATATAGTAGTATACAGTATGTATATATACATATATATATATATATATATATATATATATATATGTATATATATATATATATATATATATATGCATATACTGTATACTTCTATGCATAAATATATATATATATATATATATATATATATATATATATATATATATGTATAGATATAGATATATATATATATATATATATACTATATACTTCTACTGCATAAATATATATAGATATCTATATATATATATATATATATATATATATATATATATATATATATATATATATATATATATATATATATATATATATATATATATATATATATATATATATATATATATATATATATAGTAGAAGTATACATATATATATATATTTATATAGATATAGATGTATATATATATATATATATATATATATATATATATATATATATATATATATATATATATATGCAGTAGAAGTATAAAGTAGCACAAAACGTAAATATTTTCCCACGTGAAGTAAAAGTACTCTAAGCACGAGGCTAGCTTTAGCTTAGCATTAGTGAGGCTAACGCTAGCTGCTGTGTTTACCTGGAGGTGAACTTCTCTCCGTCTTTGTTCAAAGATAAACAAACTAAACACGGAACGAACCGAGAGAAGAGACGCGATCAATGGAATACCAGCCTGCTTGTTTACTTCCGGGTTCCCTTGACGGACTTGTCCGGTCAGCCAATGGGATCTGAGAACGCGTAGAGGAGGCGGGCTGTTTCAGAGATTCTGCGCCAATCGCAGCGTCGCTTGTTTACAAGGAGACGGCAGCTCGTTTAGGACAAAAATAAGACAATACGCGTTTTGCTCTGAAAAGGTTTTCTCTTTAAATGTTTTATTTTACTGGGTATGTTTGTATGTATTTGTTGATATTTTTTTGTTTTTATTTATTTTGTTTATATTTTTGTATTTATAATCTGAATCTGCAAAGTATGTCTGGATATCAAAGAGATATTGTGCAATAAAAAAATACAATATTTCCTATGAGATGTAGTGGAGAAGAGGTATAAAGTAGGAGAAAAAGTACCTCAAAATCTGAATTAAGTACTGTTGAGTTAATGTACTTATATTCCCCCACAGATTTATTTTTCTTACACCATTTCCTCTTTACTGATTCACTGTTTTGTTGATTTTATTAAGTCTTAAATGTTTGTTATCATCTGTTTTTATTGGTTTTTATTTAAGTGCATGTCCAATTTTGAGCTGCTTAAGTATTTTAAAATCTACTAGTTGTTGCCACTTAAGTAAAAGCACAAAATACACCTAAAAGTGCAGTATAATAATATTTTAGGATCATAATTATTGATGCATTTATGTCTTCATTACATTAAAGTTGCAGCTGGTTAAAGGTGGAGCTCATTTTTTAAATATATATATTTCTTAAAATGTACCCATGCCATGTAATGTTAGTGCAGTTAAAAGTACATGTTACCCAAGTATGACTTTACAAATAAGGAGCATTTACATGCAAAGACAAGACAGACACATTGAAATTAAATCAAACAAACAGCAGGATCCAGATGTTTGTCTCTCCTGCAGCACAGGAAGTGAATGAACCTCTTTGCTCCTCTTTGCGTTGCTCCAGCCCACCACCACTAGACGGAGCCACGTGATCAGTGCTCCTCTCTTCACGGTGGCTTTGATTTAAATTAAAACCCTAAAGCAGTTATGGGGCTTTTTTT